>NW_027397077.1:11165355-11165656 GCF_003265705.2 Callorhinus ursinus
AACATATGTTAAGAAAAAAGAAAAAGAAGAAGATAGCAGGAAGGGAAGAATGAAGGGGAGTAAGTCGGAGGGGGAGACGAACCATGACAGACTATGGACTCTGAGAAACAAACTGAGGCTTCTAGAGGGGAGGAGGGTAGGGGGATGGGTTAGCCCGGTGATGGGTATTAGGAAGGGCACGTATTGCATGGAGCACTGGGTGTTATGCAGAAACAATGAATCGTGGAACACTACATCAAAAACTAATGATGTAATGTATGGTTATTAACATAACAATAAAAATTAAAAAAAAAAAAGAATT
>NW_027397077.1:11165756-11211609 GCF_003265705.2 Callorhinus ursinus
GTATGGTTATTAACATAACAATAAAAATTAAAAAAAAAAAAGAATTTTCTGTGTTCCTCTGCCCTGTCGTGTCACTTGCAAGTTGAGAGCTGCCCCAGAGAACACATTTTAAGGCTCAACAAAGAATACATATTTTTACAAGCTATCCTACTGAGTCACTTTACTTCTCATAGTTGTAGATTCAAAAATGCTTAAATATGTCCCATGGTTAGTTTCTATGTCAAATGCCTCCCTGCCTTGTTTTTAGGACTGTATTTGCAAACATTAAGCTGTTTCAAGATTGGTTTTTAGGCAAATTGTTTAGCCAGACCTCATTCAGTGAGTCATTGCAGGTAAAGGACCTGGCCTCCTGGGCACACAGTAGGTGTTTAATAAATGCTGGCCCCTGCAGTTCCTCATAAGTCGAAATTAGCTGAGCTCATGCCTTTGAGATTGAACTTTCTAGGTCTTAGAAGAAATATTTTTCTTGGTCGCGATTTTTGTCTTGTTGGAAAAGAGCAGAATCAGCAAAACCGCTTTCAGCAGGTCGCAGTGTCATGGGCCTGTCATCCACGGTGCACACAGGGCTGTCTATGTTTTCTCTGCAGCGCTTTGAGTTTCTTCTTCAGACACCGTATCTGCTTTCCGTCAGAGTTTCAAAGAGACCCGTCTAGGGAGCACAGAGATGCTAATGATAAGGTCTCAGCTGTAGCCTGCGGCTGAAGTGGCCTGATGGGGATGTCATGGGGATTAAGGCATGTTATCTGTAATAAGAATAAAGTCCCACTGCTGAGTGCAGTGGGGCAGCACCAATCTTGGGCTGGGCATGCGGCTCGGGGCTTATTTTAGAGCCGAATGAAAGCGGGCAATTATCATGTTCTTTAACTATAATCAGCCAAACAGGATACAGGTAGCCACAAAATGGAGTTATTTAAAACAGTAACAAAATCACTTCAAAAAGGGTAATAATCTGGAAGTCTCTCTTTCTGCAACATCTAGTTAAAGCTGTCTAAGCGTGGAGAAGACAGGGGAGGCTTGTTCTGTAACCTCCTCAATGGCAATCAGATCAGGAAAACTTCTTGGGAAATGAAAGGCAGGATCCCTGGCCCCAAGGCTGCCCCACAGCCGTTCAGTTTGGCCTCACCATGTAAAGGAGAGCCTTTGAAAATGATCCCAGGAGAATCCCAAGCTTCCCGGGAGGGTAGCTCTCGAGGGGCTCTTGCTAGCCTGGCCACCTGGTCCCTCCTGGCCCACTGACCACAGACTTGAAAGCTGATTCTGGACTTTGGCTATGAGACCTTGTCTTGGTAGCATTTTCTGTGACATTCCAATGAGACTGGAATAGGGCACGGGGCAGAATTCTAAGCATTTCCCAGAATCTGTCAGAGCCTGCTCCTGAGCAGAAGGCAGAGTGAGGGGGATTCAGCTTGACCCCCATCTAATTCTGCCTCTGCTATTTGTTAGGGGTGTGAACTTGGACACACTACTGAGGCTGGCTGAGACTCGGTTTGGTCCTCTGTGAAATAGGGATGATTAGAATCTATCTTGTAGGGATATGCTTCCAAGAGTACCTTGCTCACATTTGCTAAATAGAGCTCAGTAGACATGAGCTATTGTTATCATGGTCCTCAGGTATGAAGCCCATGGACAGAAGTTCATGTCATGTCTCGATAACCCTGGTGCAACTCCTGAAGGTGTCTTGTACCACAGTAACAGGTGCAAATTTTACGCTGCATCGTATGTGCCAATGAGCTAAGAAAATCAGGAGGCCTGTCCCTCCTCCAGCCAGCTGGGTAAAGCCTGAGTCAATTCCCATTGCATTAAACACCACCCCCATTAATTAATAATGGCAGTGAAAACCAGACTAATAAATTGTAACAGCTGCTGCAGGCTTGCCTTCTGCTGAATGCTTCCTCCATACCAGATCCTGTGCTAAATGCAACACGCATATGACCTCAGGTCATCCCATAATCCTCCCGATAAGGTAGCCATTTTTCTCACCATTTTACAGAGGAAACTGAGCACCCAAAGAGTAAAACAAAACAAAACAAACAAAACCACTGTAATAAGTGGACGAGTTAGGATGGAGCTCAGGTGTTATTGACTTCGAAGCTGTTGCTTTAACCACTAGACCATACGGCCAGTCACTTGAGCCCTTGGGAATGGGGTAGCTTTAAGATCCCAAACTCCAACAAAGAACAAAATGAGGCTTTCTGTTGTAAGGATCATAACAAAGCTAACATGCTACATAGTATATTTCAGTATATTTCCACATGTCTGATTATTTAAATCTCAGGACATCTTTGTGAGTCATTTTACAAGGGAGAAAATGATGCCTCAGAAGAGGGTTAGCATCTTGCTCAAGATTGCACCTTGGAGGGGCGCCTGAGTGGCTCAGTTGGTAAAGCATTTGACTTCGGCTCAGGTCATGATCCCAGGGTCCCAGGATTGAGCCCCACATTGGGCTGCGCGCTCCCTCTTCCTCTGCCCCTGCCCCTCCCCCTGCTCGTGCGTGCTCTCTCTCTCTCTCTCAAATAAATAAATAAAATCTTAAAATAAAAAAAAAAAAAGATTGCACCCTGGATAATGGCACCCGGATAATAACATTTCAAACCGAGGCCATACTGTATCCATGTCTATAAGACTCCAAGCGCAGGCACGTTCCACTCAACCCGTGCTGCCTCTCACCACACTCTGGCCCAAGTTCCAGCTGTAGGGACAGAGTTGAGCAGTATGAAAAGGATGAAGCCAATCATAATTCTTGCCAAGTCCTAGAAAGCCCTTCCAGGGGCACCTACAGAAATCCCCTGGATGAGGTGGAGACTATGGCATAGTGGGGCAGTCAGGGACCGAATAGAGTTATCCCTTGTGGTCTGCAGTTGGTTCCATGGTTGGGGGTAGCATCAGGGCTATGCCAATGATGAACATTTCAGTGGAAATTTGTTCAGGGACTTCCCTGAGCCAGATGCTTGGCTGGTTCATGGGCTTCAGTTCTGTCTCAATAAACTCAGATTCTCCTGGCATCCGCTGTAAAGAAAAAAGCCAGAGGACAGTGAACAAGACTAGAAGAAATGTTCTGATGTGGGAGAGGCTTTGGGGATTTGCTGGGAGATTGTGTGACCACTGGGGCCCTCCTAGGCTCTGCTCCCAGACACCTATGTGATGCTGGTCAGGAGCCCATTTCCATCTTGATTTGGTCAAGCATGGTCAGTTTTCTACTTGGGGCCCATAGATGGTTCTCTGTTAATCTGTTTGTGTGATGCTTCCAGCATATTGTCCAGAAGAGGAGGTCTTCATCCCATAGTTTGAATTTGACCTCTTCTATCTAGTTGTGACATCATTTCTTCAAGACTCAGGCAATCAGGCAATCATTCATGCCTTCAACTTTTGGAAGCTGAATGCCTTCTCCATGTTGGGTGCTGGGCTAGTGCTTGGGGTCCAACACCTGTCCTGCTGCATGGAACTTTTATTCTGGTGTCCATTTGCAGCCCAACATTAAATATGCTCCAGGTTAAGCATTGTATTATTCTAGAAAGGAATCCCTTCTGGGAGAATTCCTTGCAGTTATTTAGAAGTTCATGTATTGCAGTATTAACATGTCATCTGGCAGTTATGTAATTCAGGCCAGACTTCAAGTGTCTCCTTTTTGGGGGTGCCAGAGTAGTGGGAAGGGGAGCTGGTAGGAGGATGGAAGACATGTTGCCTTTGGGATAAGATGTTTGCTCCTTTCAGAACCTTTAACTGGCTACCAGAAACCGCCATTCTCTATTCTCTATAAAGTTGTTGATGAGGAATTAAAATATGTGGAACAATTATAAAATGAAATGTCTTGGCAATTGAGTAAAGATCATAATTGGAAATGAGAGCTATACTTTCATCACAAGTGGAGGAAAAAAAAATCCATATTCTTGTTTCATAAATGGTACTGTTTTCAAAAGCAAAAATATAGTCACTGTTATGGTGGTGGTAGTTGGGAGTGGGGATTACAACAGATGAGCCAAATGGTTTCCAAAAAATTGTCAAAGTGCCGGACTTACCTTGGTCCAGGGTTGTTTCCTAGTGCTTGAGAGAGACAGAGGATCCTGCCAATTCTGAACTCAAAATGACCCCTCCCAGCTCTCCTCCACCCTGGAGACATGGCCCAAGCGGATTCTCCCCAGGGCCCAGAATCTAGTTCAGGTCCCTCTGGAGTATCCTCTTCCATGCAAATCAACCTTGTTTAAACCAAAATGGTTGTTTCCTCAAGCTGGGGTGTTTCTCATCCCTGTCTCCTCATCTAGTCCCAATACTTTTACTCCCTTCGCTCTTCAGGTTCCAAGTGTGACCTGTCCGTATCTCCAGTCCTAGACTTTACGTGTTCCTCATTTGCCATCTTTATTAGGCCTGCATTTATTTGTGTTTGTCACTGCTGCGCTTGGTGGTGGTGTGGTGACCTTTCACCATGCTGGTTCACACGTAGCTTCCCATTTAGTGACCCTCCTCTCTATTCTTTCCTATAGAATTACCCTTTATGACTATCAGGCCATGTGCAGGGCCAACAAGGACAGCAGTGATGGTGCCAGTGGGCTACTGGATGTAAGTACGGTGCAGTCACCCGAAACACGGGGGTCATGTGTCTGTCTGTTTCTGCGTGTGAGCATACCTTTATCTTTGGAGTAATCAAGTTTATCTTTTTCGAAACCATGAATGTTTTAAAGTGTCTCTTGATTTTACTGGTTAAGAAAAACCACTTCCATTCAAACCCAAATCCATTGATTGTATGAATGGCAAGCAGGTCTGACGTCTTTGATGGACAAATGTGCCCCCTTTGGATGGATAGAAAAGGGGAGAAGTTTTGGAGATTCTCTCATTCTCATATAAAAGAGAATTTGAATTGGTTCATCAGAAATCTGCCCTTTGGTTTGTAAGAAACCTATTAGCCTGCGAACAAATTCACATTTGGATCATAGATTCTCTACCCTAATCAGGATGCTGCTGAGCTTCGGTGTATCATTTTCGCCGGAGCTGGTTCCATCCGTGATGTCACAGTGGAGAACCAATCAACATAGTGTATCATTAGAAACAGGCTTTCAGACTGCCAGAAATTAACTATTATAGTTTACTCCCAGTTAAAAAACATAATTTACAATGTATAAGCAATGTAAGTTTGGCTACCTGTCACCTGAAAACACAGGAAAAACAGTTACAGTATACTTCGACATAACCCCGCATGCGTATATAATAAATATAATCTTTGCATGTTATCATTTTGTAAATTCCAAAAATTAACCTAAAATCTGGTTTGAAACGCAAAATTTATGAACCATTTTGGTTTTTAAAATGTAAACACGCACCTTCTCATTTGCAGATGTAAGATCTTGCAAGGAGATTATTTAAAAGCCGGCTATTTAACATGGTTCTCCTCCACTGAGGGAGGAAGAAATGATTTGGAGCTGGAAAATTTCTGAAAGGCAACTAGGAACTGAAAGTTGAATGGTTTGGAAAAATACCGCTTTTTAGTGAGAATCAACATGCCTTTCCAAATCCAACTTCCCTAGACTTAGCATAAATATTTCTAGACTTAAAAAGTTCCCAAGATAGGTTTTCATCATTAGGTTTAAAAGCTCAATGGCTTTACCCTTCAGAATGATAATGTGCATTTAAATTTTTAATCCTGTATTTCCACGATCCCTTTGTGTACCCATACATTGAGCCAATGTCTGGCGCAGAATGCTTGAGTGCCCTTCCTCCCCTCCCACCCACACCTCTGCCCCCGAGGGAGCTGCCCCTGTGCCTGCCCCTCCCCAACTCCAGAGCCACCCTAACTCCTCTATTCATTCCCTCCTCCCAAGGACCCACACTACCAAGGACTCCTGAAATGTCACTACCCATCCGGGCAGGTACAAAGGCACAGAACTGTCCCAGGGTCTGACCACCAGGGTCTTTTTGAAAGAAAGATGGTTCTTTTCCAAGCAATAAGAAATATAATGGCAGAACCACCGGACTGCAGGTAGCATTCGGTTTGAGGAAATGGTTAATAGTTCACATCCTTATCTGATCCTAATCCTGAGGGCACTGTGATTGAGGGAATGATGTTGATACACTCAATTAAATCAGAGCAAGAGATCCAGTCTGAAATCTGTGTGGGCTGAGAATAACCCCAGTAGACTGTTATTATTGTTGTTTTGTTCACTGACTTACTAACCTGAAAAGGGCAATGTCAAGAATGGTTAGAGGTAAATTGTTTTTTTGTTTTATTTAAAACTGGATAATTCCCCCATTCCTAGTTCTCATCTTTATCATCAAAATGCTCAGAAGGTAGGATTAAATACCCATAACTTCAGAGACCAGGATTTGGTATTTCAATTTTCTGATAACCTAAAGGCAACCACAAAAGGTTCTGAGATTTTTTCTGGACCTGCCATCTGGGGGGCGGGGGAGGGAGGGCTTTGCCAAAGTCAGCGCCTCTCTCAAGTGCATCCACTGCAGGAATATCTGGCATATGTAGATTCAAAGAGCCAACTGAGGGGGAGACCTGCTACTTTCCAGAATTCGGGAAATTGAATTATCCACATAGAAAATATCATGGAGTAAACAATCTGACTGCTTTTTTAAATTAAAATATTCTAAAATAAAGATTAGGCTGTCAATGCCTTCTTTTATAGAGTTGAAGGGGATTTTCTGCAAGGATAAAATCACATGTTTATATGGTTGTCATTTTTTTTTTCCAAATCCAAATATGTATGTGTGAGAAAAGGCAGCTTAAATCCTACATAACTCCTGGGCAACATTAAAATCAAGTATATGCAACTTGCGCTTATTTCAGTGAATGACATACAGTGATGGAGAACAGGGAATCACCTTTCTGAGAGGCAGATCTGTGAATTACCATTTGAAATTAGTTATATGATTTTAGCGCCTCAGCATTAGGCTGCAAAATATTAGCCCCTGGAGGGTAAAGTTTTAAACATCGTTCGCTGAACTTCCTTTTTCCTCCCAGAGATAACCCCTGTATTAGATCATGTTTATTTTACTTGTAAATCACATCTCACTACAGGGTAGTTCAAAGTTTTAAAATGTTAGTTTTAGGATACAGTATCCAACCCTGTTCTTCTTTTAGCTAGAGCTTCACTGTTTTTTAAGGTGATACCAATCTCTCTCGAAGAATAACATTGTCTTTATGTAAAGCCTTAAGTTAAACTACAAATTTCGTATGTGATGCATTGTTTTCAATGAACTGAATTCTTCTCTTCAGCCTTATAATGCCTTCCTTGCTGCAGTAAAATGGATAATGACAGAACTTGTCTTGTAAGTACAATTTGCTTCATTTTTAAAGAGTAATATTGTTTTTCTTTTGTATTATAAAGTGAATTGGAAGACTGTATTCGTATTTTCAACAACCATTAGACTCAGAATGCTCTGAGATAACCTCACTGAACATCTCGAAATATTGAAAGCTGAGACCAAAAAATTATCTTTCAGTTATTCATGGTCACTGCTTATGCCCTTATGTCCTTGCTTAGCAGACTAACAGCTTGCAATATACAAACCAAATTTATTTATTGTGGTTAGTGTTAAATTTAACATGGATGTCTGGCTGTTTTTAATGCAGCCTGGGTGGGCTGTGGTCAGAAGAACAAATTGCCAGGGCTGCCCACTGTGCTCCTTCGGATGTGTTGGCATGTGTAAGGGTGGGGAGGAAGGGGGCTTGTGCAGTCGTGGGCCAGGCGCTGGGGGCTTTTCTCAGGTGTGAATTAATTGTTTACCCTGTCAAACTACAGTCCTAGTTGGAGGGTGCTGGCTGCATCTGTGACTTAGGTCAGATTGAAATGGCACGAAGATGAAAGGCTTGACTCCCAGAAAAGATATTGGACACATGACAGAAACACCGTATCCCACGAAAGGGAGGAATTCCATGGATGAGCATGAAAACCAGATTGTTTAAGCTGCACCAAACTCTCAGATTCTGATTTTGCCCACCGTGGCTCCTCTTCTGAGTGTTTGAGGCAGATTTCTTACCATTTGATGAGCAGCCATTGTCTTCTTCATTGCTTTAATGTAACCTATATCAATTTAACAATATTATAAATTGAAATTCATTTCTCTTATGTACATAAGAGGCAGAAAATATAGTAACAGACAATAGTGAGATTTTGAATGACAGTGAGCTGCTGGAGGTAGCATTCATGAGCCTAAAAGAGAAATGATGGAATTTTGGTCTATCTCTATTCATTTGGAGGATGGTTTATATTACTTTTGCATTTTTTACTAGCAATTGGGAAATTCTGATTTTTTTTTTTGAAGTTGCATTGTGGCATAATTTCATCAAGAGAAGTTTGTTCCGTCTATGCCTACACACATGCGCACTCACACACACACACAGACACACACACACACACACAGGGCTCAACAGGTTTGCATTGTAGTATAAATCTGGAAAGCATCCTTTATTACTGCAGATCATAGTCTAGGTAGAGAATATGCTATTTGTATCTCTGCATGAAAGCAGAAGCAGCCCTTTGGAAATTGACTTTTTACTATAGACTCAGACTATAACTGGAAAACCATTTCTGCCTACAAGCAGGATATTTCTCCACAGAGTCCTTGAGTCTAGGGAAACCCGATTTCAGGGTTTGGCTGGGATTGGTGATCAAATAGCCTTTCACAAGTAAGATAAAGCCCAGTGAAAATTCCGTGGTCACAGAACCAACCGTACTGGTACCTTCCGATCATGTTGTTACTGTTTCAAATGCAGTGAGCAATGCTGAATAACAGAATGTCACTGTCCCATTCAGGGGGCAGATGACCAAATAACCCTGGGCTTTTGCATCCCCTGTTTAGGTTCCTGGTGGAATTTAACCTCTGCAGTTGGTGGCACTCAGATATGACAGCTAAAGGTAAGCAGCAGCCAGTTCCCATTTCTCAGCTCCGAGTGATAAACCCAGGGTTCACTGGCTACTTTTCATCAAGGATGGGCTCACGCACAACTGCCCAGGACAAAGTGATGACTTTTCAGCTCTGTCAACATCTGTGCTGACTGCAGCGCTGTCCCGTCTGACCAGAAATTCCACAGGTTTCATTCTGCCCATGTTGAATGTACACTTTGACATGTTTCCTTAAGTAAGACTTTGAGGTCATACGTTGCACCAGTGAATTCTTCAACAAGCTCGTGGGCAGTGCTTAAAATCGAAGGGAGACGCACATTGCCTTTTTCAAGCTTGAGTGAATGGATAACCACTCTGGTTTTTTGTTTGTTTGATCATTTTTTTTTATAATTATCCTCATAAAATATAAATCGAATCATATTACTCTCCCCACTCAAAAGCCTTCAACGATTTGAGCAGTAATTAGTAGAAACTCTCAGAGGTATGAGTTGCAGAATTAGATGAGTATGGATTTCAGTCCTGGCTCCAAGGTTCGCCTTTGGCAAGTTAGCTGATCTCTTCAAGACTCAGTTTCCCCATAGTAAGCAAACTGGGAGACATAATAAATATTATTTACCTCCTGTCATGTATGTGCTTAATGATACATCATACTATATGCTGAGCATGGTGACTGGAACATAATGAGCCCTCAAAAATGACAACTGTAATTAACTTCCGATACCAGCGTTGACCCTGTCGACCACAATGATGACTAATCGGGTCCCGAGGCCCTACAAAGCCGGTGCTCTTCCCTGAGGGCGGTCTCGCAGCCCTCTGCCCCACCTGCTCTGTCACACGCTGCTTCTCAGATAACCCTCTGCTCTTTCTTTTCCTGCGTGCGTTCATTCATGCTCATTTTCTTACCTGGGATGACGGGAACTGGCAGTATGCTAGATGGCTACCATGTTTATTATTATTATTTTTTAATTATCTGTCTTTATCAAAGGGGTAGATTAATAATGTCGCAGCCTTCCCCAGGGACTGGCTGAATTTCAATCTGGCGTTTCCTCTTGCGTCCCTTAAGATCCCAGTCAGGGAGGGTTTCCTCAGTTCTTCCAGGAAGAGTTAGCAGCATTTCCTTCTTGCTTCCATCCCGGTCAGCTCACATTTTTATTTCCCCAGCTCTTCTGCACCATCATTGTCTCACTTTGTTGGCCTTACACTAGAATTTCTTGATGGCAGGAGCTATGCCTTATAACCACTGTGATCCCTTAGCACCTACCTGGTGCTCAGTGAATTGTAGGCACGCAGTCTTTGCTTACTGAATACCCTAACAATTCTTATGCCGGGTGTGACCATTATAGCCACTGTCATTACAGCTTTATAATTTACAAATAGGCCTCTATTGCCTAAATTCAGGAACTCCCTCATTTCTGGTTAGAGTATGACATGGAAGGACACCTTCAGAGAGGTGTATATGAGCACACAGCTGCACCGGATGGCCTCTGATTACAGTGAACCTAATCCAGGCGTGTTTGGGGTCGGCCCAATCCTGAGAAGCTGAGCCCAGGGAAGCAGCATCTGTGTGCCCTGTTCTCTCCCACACTCACACACTCACACCGTCCTGGTGACCCTTAGCATGTGAGCTCCATGCTTGCCCTGTTGGGCTAGGACCTGCTTTGAACGTCCATAACCCCACTTCTAGAAATCTAAATAAAGTGGGGTCAGAGCAAAGTATTCTAGGACACCCTGTCCTAGCTCATCACTGTCATCCCTGAGGACCTGATGATTGCAAATACTGGGAACTCTTTAAGTGATGAGCAATAGGGACAATTCCAAAATAAATGACAGCCCATCCACGGAGAGGCAGAGAAAACCTTTTCACAAGATTCTGTTTCAAAAACAGATCTTTTTAACCAGATCAAAAATGTTCATGAAATTAAGTAATATAGCAAGATAAACAATATACAGAACTGTATGTACCCCAGGAAAGCATCCAATGGGGGGGGACGAAGGGGGATACGGATTTAATTAGGGTCAGCAATCAGTATGGCCAGTGGGGAGTCAATAAGCAAAGAACAAAATATGAATTAGGAAGGGAAGACTATTATGTCCCCCAAGAAAATTTTGCCTATAACACAAACCTGCTTTCGATGAAAACTGCGCATGATTTGGAAGTGAGATCTGAGAAAGGACCTACTAAATGGGTGCTTGCTCTCTTGTTCTTTTTACTTTCCTTATTCCACTAGCTTCTCCACGGATTTACCATTAGGAATGGAAAAGGTTAGATGAGATTAAAAGGGAGGGACGGAAGAAGGAAGATCATTGGAGGCCAGGAGAATGCACTGCAAGTTGGTCACAGGGCTGTTCTCACCGCAGCCCCAGGCCCTGGGGACAAGTCACCTGGGCTTCAAATCTGGCTTTGAGCTCTGGGAGGCTGGAGCAGCTGTTTTGCCTAGATGAAGAGCTCTGGCCTGGAATCAGGCAGCCTCCTTCTGGCTGCTGAAATAGCTGCTTGCTCCTGGGCAAGTCTCTTGGTCTCTCTGGGCTCTGGTTTCCTGGTTGGTCAGCAGAGCTAACCATGGACCTAACGCGGGTGCAAGAGATGGGTCAGGCGGCGCATGCTAAGCCCGTGGGCAGACAGGGCACAGAGCTGGTGGGTGGTGCTTACGCTTTGGGCAGCGGTGGCTTTTGTGACTGAGACCCTGAGACTGAGATGCTTTTAGGAGAGTGTTCAGTGCTGAGGGCAGCAGGCTGGTCGTCTTCAGGGTTTGCTTTTTGGCATCCCTCTTCACAACCGTATGCCTGCCCACCTCTGGCTGAGGAGCTTCCGAGGTAAGCATGAGGATGGCCCACCTCTTTATGCCAACCTGCATCCCCATTTCCCCCGTTCTTACTCACTCTGGCCTGCTTCCCTTCCCCATGACCTGATGATGCAGGCATCTGCGTACCCTCTTATGCTGATCCTTCAGATTTGACAATCAGTTTAAAAGTTTTTGTTATATGCCAGTCACTGTGATCTTTGCTCAGACCAGTGGTTTTGAACCGGGGGTGGGGGGAGGGGGTGCGGATTTTTTCTCCCAGGAGTCATTGCGATGTGTGGAGACATTTTTGGTTGTCACCACTGGGGGTGGGTTGGGGTGTTACTGACAGCTAGTGTGTAGAAGCCAGGGATGCTGCTAAACATCCTAGGACACACAGCCCCTCACAACAAAGAATTATCCTACTCAAAATGTCAGTAGTGTCACTGTTGGGAAACCCTGGTGTAGACCGAAGAGTATAGGGTAGGGGATAAAGAATAAGGAAGAAGGATATGGGGCGCTTGGGTGGCTCAGTCGGTTAAACATGTGCCTTCAGCTCAGGTCATGATCCTGGAGTCCCAGGATCGAGTCCCACATCGAGCTTCCAACACAGTGGAGAGTCTGGTTCTCCTTCTGACCCTCCCCCCTCTTGTGCTTTCTCTCTCACTCCCCCTCAAATAAATAAGTAAATATCTTAAAAAAAAAAAAATAAAGGAAGAAGGATGTGGTCTTTGCACTCATGATGCTTACAGAAACGTATGAAGGTTCCCGTTCTGAGATTTCATACCCCCTCACCTCTCCTCCCCCTGTACCAGGACCAACAGCAAGGAGAATTTCAGCTAAGAGAAATCAGATGATGCTTCATCTCTCCATGTTATGTTTTAGAAGCTTTTTATAAAGTTCCTTAATAGATAATTCCAAGTCATGTCATCCTTTTGCCACACTGTGAGACCTTCCCCCAGACTGGAGACAGACCTTGTCAAATGATGGTATCGTCACCACACGACGTGCTAACATACAATGGAGTGCTTTTCCATTTCCAGAGTGTGGGCACTAGACGATCTTCAGATCGTTTCATCATCCCTGAGAGGTGGGGACTGCTGGAATTTGTCACTAAACCTTTCTGAGCCCCTTGAGTCAGACAGCTACTAGATGATGGGCTCAGACATGAGCCAAGAGCTCAGGTAGATGGCAGTGAGCAAGGCAGCCCGCCTTCTTGGAGCCCCTGTGTGGGACTGGCTACTGTACGTGGATTGTCTCATTCGGGCCTATAGGCCTCTGCTGGACAGGGCTGCCTTTTTCCATTTCACAGATGGAGAAATGAATTTGAATGGGGGTGCATGGACTTGTCCTTGGGGCTGCTATTGTCTGGGTATCTCTGTTAAAGGAAAATGTAAATTCTTAGACCCAGAGCATAAGGAGAGAAAGGTTTCACAGCAATATTGACTTGCAAGGTTTCTTCATTCTAATTTTACCATTCCCTCGCTAGATAAAGACCCTGCACTGAGACATACATCTTTGTTTAGCTAAAAATGGAATCCATAATTACACTGTTTATCTGCTTCATTTCCTTAATGAAGGGGACTGTGGAAGCCCATTTCTGCCTGATTATCACAAAGGTATCATTTTGGCGAAGTTGCACAAAGAGAATGGAGCTTACTGGCACCGAGTATGAATGGGGGTGCATTCACAGAGACAAAAGAAGAGGAAAGCTTTTCAAATGGCAACTCTGTTCATTCCCAGTTGTCTGCCCATAATTACTGTGAACCCAAGTCAGTTATTCTCATCAGGGACATTTGTTGCTAAGGGAAAATTAAAGAAATTCAATTGTGTGGATGCTCCATTGGGTGCTTCATTGTGAGTGAGTGGTAGGTCATGGCTTCAGCTTGAGACTGCCGGCCTAATGGGGACGGGAGGTAGAGCAGTGTAAAGGCCCAGAATGGTGGCGCCAGGATGTGACCGTGCAGAAGCGGGTCCGGGCTCCCGAGCTCACGGCAGTGTGACTTGGGGCAGGCAGCGTCACTTAATTTCTCTGGGCTGTAGCTTCTTCGCCTATAAAACAGGAGAGTGACAGGCCTTCCTCACTGCATGGTGGTGAAGACTCTGCCCATGGAAAGGGCCTAATGTCATGTTTGGCGTGTAGTGAGTGCTTCGCGAGTATTGGCTGTGAAGGCGGCGATGGTGGTTTTGCTGTTTAAGGAAATGGTGGTCATGGCGAGTCTCTTCCTGGGGGTCTCAAGGCAGTCCATGTCTGCTTTCTGAACCCCTGTTTTCCATACAATAAGGAATCAGCCTAGCTGAGCTTCATGACCTCTTGTACGGACACCTTTGTAAGATAATGCGTTGTAAGTGCCCAATGGCTAAACCAGCCTTCTGGAGATCACTGGAAACCTGAGCTATGGATTTAGAATTGCATAGATAAGCAGTAATGACTGGCAAATATATGTGGTGTCCGTGGCACTGCAGACAAAGAAAGGTCTTCATAATAAACCATGTTATTTAGATTAAATGTGGCCTGGTTTTATACGATAATTCGCATGTGGCCCAAAAGCACAGCAAGAGGCTTGCAGCCAATCTATAGTCTGTGTTGCAAACAGAACCAACGAGGGTTTATCGCCACATCAGTATGGGTGCCCTGCAATTGTCAAGGGAACAAGGGTTTCATTTCCAGGAAGGAGCAGAGCCAAATGAGCCTCACCATTGAGAGCGCTGGACTGATTCCATTGTAACTGGGCCCAGACAATCACAATTAGAGGTGGTGCAATTATCGGGCCCGTTTAAATCATGTGTGCTGCCTATCTCAGCCAGCCCCAAAGACCTTTCTTCCTTTCTTTCATTGGCCGAACTTCACAGAGCAGTTAAATATATGTGTGCTGGAGCCAGACGGCCCAAGTTCAAATTTTGGCTCTGCCACATACTTACTGGATGAATTTGGGCAATTCATTCGGTTCTCTCCTCCATTCACTAATCTGCAAAACAGAGATAACCATGGTTCTCACCTCACAGTTTATTCTTTTTTTTATGTTGTCATGTTTTACTGTTAAATAAATTAATACATGTAAAGCAGAACAGCACCTGGCATGTAGTAATTTCTTAATAAATGTAGCCATTACCATCATGAGCTTATTATGTGCCATCTGCATGTGTGTGCTGTATCCACTCATGTTGGGTTTTTTTTTTTTTTACTTGATCTTTATTTCATTTTAATGGACTCATTTTTTGAAATTCAAATAATTTAAATATTAAAAGGAAGTTTCCCAAATGGAAAGTTGCTCTCACTTGCTATACAAAGGAGTCAAGTGCAAACACAAGAACCATGAAAATAAAAAGTGTGACCAAATTGTAGCCAGATGCTCTGAGCTTTATGGGTGGCCTCCCCAGATAAAAAAAGGGGGGTGGGTTAAGAGCACATGAAAGAAAAACGAAAAAGAAAGAAAGGTGGGAAAAACTCCCTAGCATCCAACAAAGATGTCCTCAACAAAATCCTCTGACAAAATCAGAGACACTGGAGAAGAACTTGGAAGCGAGTGCTGTTTCCACCAGGTGCCCCTCTCTGTGCTGTACCTGTTTGGCCCGGGCCTCCTAAAACTGACCTTGCCTTCCCCCTGAAGGCAGGCAATTTGTCATGAGGGCCTGAGATGCTTACATTCCCTTTGTCTGTTTGCCTGAAAAACACCATTCAGGGGAGTTATTCAGATATTCAGCAAGCATGTGACCCGGGCCTTTGGGAGCACGACACTCGCCTGTGCTGTCCCTACAGTGAAGCCAGGAGTCAGGGAGGTAGTCACTGGCCTTTTCTAACCAAAAAGTACTGCTTCAGAAAGGCCCGCTGTTTCTGAGGATTCCGTGCAATAACCCGTAGTCGTGTGGTAGTAAGCATGTTCGCTTAAAGAGCCCTTACGGTGCACCAGCCACTTGCCGTGCATTAATTCATCTGATCCTCAAACACCCATGTGAAGTTATTCCCTCTTATTCCCATTTTACAGAGGAGAACACGGAGGTGCCAAGAGATTGAACTTGCCGGCTGTCCCACAGCCTTGGCAAGATTCATGACCCCTAGTTTGTGCCCTTAGCTACTATGTATGTAATTTGTCCAGCTCCTGGCACGTGGGTGGTGACACACTCCAACGGCTAGTGTTTCGTGAAGGCTGCGTGTGTGTCTGCACCTGCACGTATGTGAAAGTGTGCACGCGTGTCCCTTGGTTAAGAGCTGTACCTGCCTAGGTCTATTCATTACTCAGAACAACTCAGGGAGTTAGCATGGGCATCATGCCTAATGTCAGTGACCAGTTTCTGAAAAATCACATGTTGTACATAAAAAAACTGATTGAATCCACTTCCTTTTGTTTTAGAGGAGAAAAACGACAATGTGTTATGCGTTAACCCCAAACCCCAATCAATTTCCTCAAAATAATTAATGCTCAGTGAAAATTCTATATTAAAAAAAAAAACAATCACATTAGGATATACATGCTTGGAACATGGCTTCCTGATCACCCAACAAATATCTGGTGGTTACCAAATGCTCCTTTAGCACTTAGTAATCCTGGGCTCACTTAGTGCCGGCAGCCTCCACATGGCCACTACACAAAACATGTCCCCGTGCTTCTGACATCCAACCAACTGTATTTGGAATATAACTTGAAGACTTTGTCAAAACATCATTTTGTTAAAATCCTATAGAGTTTTGGAGTTGGAAATGTAAATTGTATATTCTATATATGTATAAATAGATGTTTATATTTCCATATAAATATCAGCCAAAAACTTTGTACAAAGTTTGGGTATTGGAAACCTATGAGCATTCTACTGGTAAGTTTTTTTGGGTCTTTTTGTTTGTTTGTTTGTTTGTTTTTAGAGGAGTGGGGAGGAGCAGAGGGAGAGGGTGAGAGAGAATCTTGAACAGGTTCCAACCCCGTGTGGAGCCCGACGCGGGGCTCTGTTTCACAACACTGAGTTCAGGACCTGAGCCAAAATCAAGTCAGATCCTTAACTGACAGAGCCATCCAGGCGCCCCCTACTGGTAAGATGTTAATGGGTGACAAGTCCTGTGACAAGTCCTGTCCTATTGGTATCTCCATTTTACAGATGAGAATACTGAAGATTAGGGCGCCTGGGTGGCTCAGTTGGTTGGGCGACTGCCTTCGGCTCAGGTCATGATCCTGGAGTCCCGGGATCAAGTCCCACATCGGGCTCCCTGCTCAGCGGGGAGTCTGCTTCTCCCTCTGACCCTCTTCCCTCTTGTGCTCTCTATCTCTCGTTCTCTCTCTCTCAGATAAATAAATAAAATCTTTAAAAAAAAAAAAAAAGAGAGAATACTGAAGATTAGTTAGAAGCAGTGAAGCACAGGATTTATACTCCAAACTTCTCTGACTTCAGAGTCTTCACCCTTAACCACTGTTACAGTATCTACCATCATCATCATTTGAATGTTACAACGGCTTCATTAGAATGCTAGTGTTATTCTTCTTGTTATTGATTACTGTTGTTACTATTTATTATTATTGTTAACTGACATTTCCTCAGCACTCATTATGTTCCAAGTAGTCTACCAAATATTCAACATATAATGTTTCATTTACCTCTCACCTCACCCTCTGATAGAGGGAGTATATTAGCCCCGATTTACACATTGAAAAAAACTGAAACGTCAAGAGTTTCTGGAACTTGCCCACTGGACATAACTTCTTTACATTATTTTATCAATCACCAAGACATTACCCAATGCCTACTAGGTAGCCATCCATGTACCCGGGTTATCTAGTGCTGTATTCCTGGACACGGAACTTCATAAGAGTGGGATGAGGTTCATGGCTGTGGTTCAAAGACATTACATATTTTACTATTCCATAGTTCAATTTTGTGTCTGTCATAAAACCACGTAGTTGTATCACGACCTTTGTCTCACCCTAAATAATATGGTGTAACTTCTATTTTATACATTTATTCAGATACACATATGTGTTGTTGCTAAGTTCAAGTAAGTCTGAAGTCCGAGACCCATTGACTTTATGTTGTCCCAGAAAGTATTCTCGTGATCCATAAATGATAGTGGATGAAGCCAACGCAACGACTTGAGGAACTGTAGCTTATAGAGTTGCTTGGCAGATGAAATCACTTGACAAATTAGAAAATAATGCATTATGCTACGCCTAGAAAAATCACAGCTCGGCAGGAGTGGAACTGGGTTCTGAATTACTGGGCTGCCAGTCACAAGAAAGCCTGTGCCTTTGTTCTTTATATTCTTTCCTTTTTTCTTTTTCCTATCCCTACAGCCCAGAAATTGAAACAGACCCTGGAGCCTTGTGACACTGAATATCCAGCATTTGTTTCTGAGCGCACCATCAAGGAAACCTCAGGGAACATTGCTTGTGAAGACTGCTCCAAGTAAGCCACCCGCCGCCTCCTTTCTGCTCAGCGTAGAACTCCAATGGGCCGATGTGTCTGGCGTGCTCACGATCACAATGAGAGATGGAAACATGGCTGCCCTCTTATATGAGGAAGTGTTTCCACCAGCTTGGTAAAAAACATCACTTGGCTTTGTTAGATCATTTAGAATTTGGGAAGGGTTCAAAACGCTTGAGAATGCATCAGAATAGACGAGGTTTTTAGTTGAGTTTATTGTTGGTTGGAAAAAGTCCTAATTGGTGTTTTCCCAGTTGACGGTTGGCCATTTCAGCAATCTGTTGGGAAAAAATCCTTCGGTGTCTTTCCTGGAGGCATCGAGTCTTCAGGATTCGCTGGAATCTGGTGTCTGGGGAATGAGTCTTGGTCGCTTACTAGGCATTTCCCTGGTTCCTAATGACGTTGGGCCTTTTTTAAATGGTCTTATTGATCATTTGGGTTTCTTGCCCCTTCATTTCTCTTGGTAGTTGGCTGTTGGGTGATGAATCTACTCTTACTGGTTTGGGTGTTCTAGGTTTTGGTGCAATTTCTTTGCACTTGTATGCTTTGCATACATGTCTTCCTAGTCCTTTGACTCCTCACCTTTTATAATGTTTTAGATGCATTGAAATTTTCTTTTGCTTTTATTTTAATGTAGTCTAATTTATTCTTCTGTTCTTCTATGATTTGTGTGTTTGTGCTTTAAGAAATTAGTTTCTGCCCTCATGTCATAATGGTATTCTCAAATAGTTTTATTCTGAACACTTCAAAGTGTTGACTTTCACATTTAGGACTTGAATCCCTCTTGAATTTATTTGTGTGTGTGCCATAATGTAGCATCTAATTTCATCTTTTTCAGTGTAGTTCCATGTTAACCAGCACTGCTTATTGAATGCTCTTTTTTTTTTCAATTGATTTATTATCCTGTATCATATAGGGTAAGTTCCCATCTGTATAAAGATCTGTTTCCAAGTTTTATGGTTTGTCAGTACTGATGTCAACACCATATCTCTTTAATTATTAGAGCTTTATAATATGACTTGATATTTAGGAGAACAAGTATCTTTTCCATATTCTTCTAAGTTGTCTTGGCTATTCTTGTCTCTCCTCTTTCATATTAATTTTGTAATCAGCTTAATTTCCATGAATTATGATACAGTTTTGATTAAAATTGCTATAAGTTATAGATTAATTTGAAGATAATTGCTATCTTGTATAATACTGGAACTTTCCATGTATAAACTAAGTATGTCTCTTTATTTACATGTCTTTTAATACAGCTTTATAATTTTATGTTAGATTTATACCTTGAAAGCATGTAGTTTTTCCTGCTATCAGAAATGGCATACATTTAAAACTACATTTTCTAATTGGTAATTGCTAGAATATGAGAACAACACTGATTTCTGTATATTGAATATCTTGTATGCAGTTGCTAAATGCTCTTTTAGATTTAATAGTTTGTGTATGGCTTCTCTCAGACTTTTTTTTCACACACAGTAACATCATTTGTGAAAATTTTCCTTTCTAACTTCCACGCTTGTTTTCTTGTATAGAAGTAACTGGAATTGTTGACTAGAAGCAGTGAGAGTAAACAACTGTATCTTGTTCCTAATTTAAAGGAATTTCTTCTAATAATTCCATGTTAACTATGATGGTTGCTATAGGATTTTTTTATTGAGGTATAATTCACATACGAGATCATATTAGTTTCAGGCATACAACGTAGTGATTCAACATGTCTATACATTATGAAATGGTCACCACAATAAATCCAACTCCCATCTGTCACCTTACAAAATTAACACGTCAGTGATTCTATTCCCCATGATGTACATTACATCCCCATGATTTATTTATTCTATTGCTGAAAGTTTATACTTCTTGATCCCCTGCACCCATTTCAACCCCCCCACCCCCTCCCCTCTGGCAACCACCAATCTGTTCTCTTCATCTATAAATATGAGTTTTGTTTTGCTTTGTTGATTTATTTTTTAGATTCTGCATGTAAGTGAAATCATGTGGTATGCTATTGGATTTTCTAAATTATAGTAAAATATTAGTAATATTAAATTTACCTTTGTAACTATTTTTAAGGAGATTTTGACAGTGATTTTCTTTTTTAAGTTATTTGTTTGTTTGTTTCTTTATGTAATCTCTACACCCAATGTGGGCCTGGAACTCACCACCCCGAGATCAAGAGTCAGTTGCTTTCCTAACTGTGCCAACCAGGCCACCCTCATTGTACTATTTTTAAGCACACAGTTCAGGAGCATTAAGTACATTTGCAATGTTGTGCAACCATAACTACTATCCATTTCCTGAGTTGCCTTCGATTTTTGATAGTTAGCCATTTATTAGGTTAAAAAAAACCTCTTCAGGGGTGTTTGTTGCTTTTGTTGCTATTGTGTGAAATTTGAATGGATGTTAAATTTTATCAAAACATTCTTTCCACATTAATTACTAAAATGATTTTAATTTATTAATATGTTGAGTTACATTGATAAAATTTTTAAAAATTTAAATCATGAAATATATCATATATACTCTATCTTTAATGGTAGATGGATTATCTAAGGTGAAAACATGCTTTCTTTCTCAGGATGGTCTTTCATTGCCCTGATTACAAAAGACAAAAACCAAAACCATCTTGCTAGGTCCATTTGTTCATGTTATATTGAATTTGCCATCTGTACTCGAAAAAAAAGAGTGGGTTAGGGGTCCCTGGCTGGCTCAGTCGACTAAGCATGACTCTTGATCTCAGCTCAGCTCATAATCTCAGGGTCCTGGGATCAAGTCCTGCATCTGGCTCTGTGCTCAGTGGGGAGTCTGCTGAAGTTTCTCTCTCCCTCTCCTTTTGCCTGCCCCTTCTCTAAATAAATAAATCAATAAATAAATCTTGAAAAAAGGAAGAGTGGGCTACCCTTTTCCTTTCAAATACTGTTATTTGGCTTTGTTATTAAGGTCATTTTATTGTCATAAAATTTCTTGGATCTTATACATTTTGTATAAAAGATTAAATTATCTGCTTCTTTTAGGTTTGGTAAAATTTACCCATAAAACTATGAACAGGTGATAGGTTATGTATTTATTTATTTATTTTTTCCTGTGTGAGTAAATTTTCAACTACTGAATTAGTTCTTTTTTTTTCTTTAAGATTTTATTTATTCATAAGAGGCAGAGGGAGAAGAAGCAGGCTCCCCGCTGAGCAGGGAGCCCGATGCGGGACTCGATCCCAGGACCCCGGGATCATGACCTGAGCCGAAGGCAGACGCTTAACCATCTGAGCCACCCAGGCACCCTGAATTAGTTCCTTCAGTTGTTAGATATCTTTGGAATTTCTATTTCTTTTTGAAATGATTTTGGTAATTATATTTCTTAGAAAATTGCCTATTCCATCCCACTTTCCATGTTTATTGCATGCATTTATTAATAGTGTTCTCTTTTGATTAAAAATGCTGCCATATTTGTGATTTTGCCTGGTTTTAAATCAATCTCCCCCTTCCCTTCTCCTCCCCCTTCCCCCCATACCTCTTCTTCTCACCCTCCCCTCCTTCCCCCTCCCTCTCTCCCTGCCTCTCCCTCCCTCCCTCCCTCTCCCTCTCTCTCTCTGTCTTTGCTTCCCTAACTCCCTCCCTCCATTGTTCCCTCCTTCCTTCCCTCCCTCTCAGTACTAATAGAAATGTTTGTTTTCTTTTCCTTTTCAAAGAACTGTCATCATTTAGTTTGTTAGATTTTCTCCGTTGTTTCTTTGACTTTCTATTTCATTTATTTTGCTTCTTATCTGTATTATTACCTTTCTTCTATGTTTTTGAGATTTACACTTTATTATTTTCTAACATTTTGTGTTTGATGCTTAGCTTTTGCAACTTCATTCATATATATAATAAATATATACATATGTATAATTCCTCTCTGCCTTTCAATTTATATAGGGTTTTCATTATTATTCAGCTGTGATAATTTCCTAATTTTTACCATATTTTTGATCAGTAAATTCTTAAATACTGTTTTAAGATTTCCTAATATATATGGGCTTTGAGGCTGTCTTTTTTTTTTTCTTATTGATTGCTGGTTAAATGACATTGTGGTCTGTATACCACATGGTCTGTGCAGAGACCTGTTTTGTATCCCAGTACTTGTCTGTGTGTTTTTGAAAGCAGGTTTCACTCTCTAATAACTGAGTACAGGGATTAATGTGTATCCAGTGGATCAAGTGTGTTCATTGTGTTTCAAACTTTTGTCATTGTTGTTGTTCTATTTTAGATACAAGGCTCTCACCAGGCTTATGGATCTTTCCACTCCTTCATGTCATTCACTTTACTTTGCTTTTTATATTTGGAAGCTGTGTGACCATAGACATCCCTGTTCAAGACTGGTACAGCATCCTGATAAATCTTTCCTCTGATCACTACTGGATAGCCCTCTCTGGGAAAGTACCTTATGCTTTAATGTCTGTTTTGTTTGCTAACAGCATAGATGCAGTATTTCTTTGTTTGGTGACATATCCTAGGCATGTTTTCCCCCTTCCCTCCATTTCCAACTTTCTTTTTGTTTTTGTCATTTTGCATTAGGATTTTATCTTATAAATAGAATGCAGCTGGCTTTGGCATTTTTATTATCTCCATTATTAGAGATTTAATCTTTCATAATTTACTGTGCTTATATAAGTTTGAGTTTATTTCTACCATCATTTTATAAGCTGTCTATCCCCATACTCTTCCTTCCTTCCTTCCCTCCCTTCCTCCTTCCTCCCTATTCCCCACCTTCCTTTCTTTTCCCTCCAATTGGACCTACTGAGTTTTCTCTGTTCCTATTTTTCCCTTCCTAGTATGTAAGGTGTGCACTCTTTTCTTGAAGTATTTACCCTTAACCTTGTACATGTTTCAGGATCTCTTCCGTCCTCCAGAACAAACTCTTAGAACCTCTGCCTTGGATTACCTCCCATCTCTTTCATGTGATATTTCCTAACATTTTAGCTCTGCTGTGATTTTAACCCACTAAATATGTTATTATTGCTGTTGCTGCCTGTAGTAAATGAGATGTTTACCAGTTTGTTTACTCACTAGTTTTTTTAAACCATTGCTTCTTGTTTTACAGTACCTTAGAAGTTTCTTTTTTTTTTCCAGAAATGATCTAGGGGTGGTAAATGATCTCATTCCTTGTCTAATATGCTTTACTATGTACTCTGCAGTGATCATTTAACTCCGTGCTATCTAAATTGAAGTATTTTGAAGATACTATTCCACTGTCTCCTGAGTTTTAGCTTTGCACCTCCATAGGTGGTCTGGCTTTTCCCCCTCTCAGAGGGCTTTTCTTTGATATTCTGGTTTCACTGACATGTGTCTAGATATAAATTTACTTCTCTGTGTTTATATACTTTCTTTTGGGTAATTTCCCTAAACTCAAGTTCACTAATTTCCTTTTGGTTGTGTCTAGTCCGCTGCTTGGAGTCCATTGAGTTTTTAATGTGGATGCCTTTCTATTTATTTTTAGATGTATTATTTGCTTCTTTTAAAAATCTGTGTATTCTTGTATACTTTAAATTTGCTAAGAAAGTAGATTTTAAAATATCTGTGTCTTCTTTATATAGATTCTTATTTTTTAAAAAGATTTTATTTATTTATTTGACAGAGAGAGACACAGCTAGAGAGGGAGCACAGCAGGAGGAGTGGGAGAGGGAGAAGCAGGCTTCCTGCCAAGCAAGGAACCAGACACGGGGCTTGATCCCAGGACTCGATCCCAGGACCCTGGGATCATGACCTGACCGAAGCAGATGCTTAACAACTGAGCCACCCAGGCTCCCCTTTATATAGATTCTTATTCTTAAATTTTCTATACCTAATTCTATACCTTTTAAGGCTGTTTTAGTAGCTTAAATATTTTGGAGGGGTGGGTGCCAGTTTCCTTGTGTCTTGTGTCTGCTTTCTTTCCTGGTAGATAATTGGCTCATGTGTTCTGTCATTTTTGACCATGAACTGATTTTTACTATTAATTATTATTTCTGTGGGAACAAAATAGAGCTTGAGCTCCTCTTCACAGTAGATTTATAGTTGGGCTTTAATCATGTGTCCTGTTAGTATTGACTGCCTGGGAATTCTTGTTATGTAAGTTTTTGTATTTAGGAGTTTCTGCATCATATAATTACAGTAAATATTTTTCCCAAGCGGCATGTAGTTTCCGTTTAAAGTTTGATTTCTCATGCTAATATTGTTTTGCCTGTTCAGACCCCAGACAGCCCCAGATTATCCACTTTTTACACTTAGCTATAAATGTACACGTTGGCTCTTAGTGCCTTGTCTTGTAAGTTCTTTTGTTTTCAGACATGCTTATACTGTTTCACTGTTTCATCCAGCATGTCTAAGTGTTTAGAGTAGAATGGCTTCCACTGGCTTAATCTGCGATGTTATAGTTTACTGTTCTGACTGAGGACTTTCTAGAGCCACCATAAGAAAGCACAAGAGTATAGTGGTTTAGCGCAGGAGCTGTGCCATCAGGGAGTTCAGAGTGTGTGAGCTCCAACTCCAGTAATTGCTGGCTGTGTGATCTTGATCAAAAACCTAAACTCTCTGAAACTCAGCTTCTTCCTGGGATAATAATAGTAAGCACATCATAGGCTTGTTGTACGAATTAAGTGGGAAAATTTATGTTGTGGATTTAGCATGATGCCTGGAACAGAGTAAGTCCTCAATAAATGGACCCATTTCATGCTAGCATAATGTCATATGCATTTGTGTGCAAAGATTTTAGCCCCCATTAACTGTTCTGTTAAAATGTACATTTTCCTTTTGATAGTCTCTCATCCCTTTGATACTATAGAATTCCTGTAGGAAAAGCTACAATAAATATGTATTTTTGATGGCCAAAGTTCACGTATGCTTAAGGAACGTTGACAGTTCATTGCTCTGTGGCTCCGTGAAGTGGACTCCATTGATTTTATAATGACTGCAAACCTTTTTGACCAGAGGGATATTATATCCTCACTACCATATACACAACTTCAGACTTCCTAAGGTAGCCACTCTCTCCTAGTGCATAATAGGTAATCAGATTTAGTGGAGTAAATTAGGTTTCTTATTTCCATTCTAAATGAGAAAACAAATAGAACCACGATAGATGACTGCTAAGGCCAGCAATATTTTTCCTTGTTGACTAGCAGTCAGAAGCCAAAAATATGAATGCAGTTTGATTAAAATAAGTAAGATTTCAAACTAAAGAGAGACTACTTTTCGTTCAGTGGAGGGTAACTTCATTCCTGCTATGGCCCAGGAATTGCAGGTGAATTGTGAAATCCAAGGATGGATGAGATATGAAGTTGACACTCAAGGTATTTACATCCCCTGTGATGAGTCTGCTTCAGGCCTTGACTTCCACACTGGGTTCAAGACTCACAGGAGGTTGGGAAGTTCAGCGGGCCTTATCCCATTTGCTGGCAACACTGAAAAGACACTGCAGGCTTTGGAGGATTTTTGTTTCAAAGTTTCAGGACCACCACCTGGTAGCTCAGTCATATGCAACAGAAGCAAAATAATAAAGGCCCAAGGATGTGAGTAGGGAGAGGAATGGAGATGTGTGCTTTTCCTTTCTTTTTCAGTAAAGTTTTTATTGATGTGTAGCACGAACAGAGAGGTGTACAAACCATACATTTGCAGCGTGATTAATTTTCACGAACTGAACATAGCTGTATAAACAGCACTCAGGTTGAGAAATGAATGAACATTGCTAGCCCCTCGGAAGCCCCATACCTGCCCCTGCTAGGTGCAGCCCCCACTTACCATAAGACAACCACTCTCTTGAGTTCTAACATCAATGATTGCTTTTACCTGTTTCTAACATCTAACTTGTGAGATGGTAATTAGTTCATAAGATATGAGGGCTGATCTATTAATGACCTTGAGGGGAGTTTCTAAGGAGTCAGCTTAGAGAACAAAAAAAGGCCTTAGGGAAAAACCATTAAAGATAGCTAAGGGCTTCAGTGTACAATTCTTGATTGTCTGTCATATCAAGTGGCCTAGACACTGCGCCACACATGATTCCTGTCTTCATGGAGTTTATAGACATGTACCTGGACGATGTCAACATTCCATGTTTAGGGCCAGGATTGTAGAGTAAATGTCACATAGAAGCACAGAAGGGAGGCTTGGGGTAGTCAAGAAAGGCTTCCTGGAAGAAGTGGCATTTAATGTCAGACCACCAGGATATGAAGGACTTAGCAGGTAAGAGTATCCAGGCAGAAGGAAGAGCCTTGCCTAGGCAAGAGGAATTGTGGTTTGTTGAACAGATTGCTCGAAGTTCAGGGAAGCTGGAACAGAGAGCTGGAGGTGAGGAGGGGTGGGAGAAGAGGCGAGGAATAAGTAAGGGCCAAATAATGTTGTCCCTTTGATTCTCCTGCCAAAGAGAACTAGTCCTTTGAAGAACTTCAGCTGCTACCCCAATACCAGGATGGCACAACAGAAAACTTGTAAAGAAAGGAGAAAAACATGATCAGATTCCAGATGATGGGAGAAATGACAGCAATCAGAGTGACAGTGATAGTCTCTTGAAGCTGAAAATCATCATTCAGACAGATCACATGCGGCCCTACTATTCCCCCACACCATAGTGCGCACGTCTGCACGCGCGCGCGCACACACACGCACACACACTCCGGTCCCAATAGAGCAAAAACCCCATTGGTTTCCCCTCCACCGCCCCCTCCTCTTTTTAAGGATTAGATATTGACAGATCAGCTGGGGTAACTAGTTGAATGAGAAATCAATTCATGACTAATTTTTTCTAATCCAAAAATCCTTGTGAACCTTTGTTATAAAATCATCGTATAATGCTCATATCATACCAAACTAGGCTCCTGACAATAGTCTCAGATGCTGTGCAGGCCTGAGCCTTCTAGTATCTTTTGCATATCCCTTTCTCTCTTTCCTTGCTCCATTTTATGAAATGAAGTTTTTTAGAAGATACGTCTATTTGTCGAAGTATTTATCGAAGTATTTATGAAGATAACAATTTGTATTTGGTACGATCTCTGGATTCTCGTTCCCTTGTTGACGGCTGGTAGATTTTTTAGTGCAATGCCCAGCACGTTTGGTGGCAACCAGGAAGCCGAACTCACACATCTGCTTTATATCTACTTCGTGTAGAAATTTGTCAACATTTGCCTGGGAAGAGTGAGGTTTTACAGGACTGGTTCTCTAAGACAATTACTAATTTTCAACCAACTTTATAGGTAACTTCAGGTCAGGGGCAGTGACATTCAAAAATAACACAACTCTACAGCATTTGGCCAGGAGCGAGTTGGAAACTGAGTTTGGTGAAAATTATAGCATTTCAGAAATTACGTACTAAGATCTTTTTCAAAGAAAAACATCTCGCCTCCCGCAATGGAACATACAAAGCTGTGTCCGTTACAGACCGTTCTGAAGGCAGCGATTACTTTCCTCCAAAAGCAATGGCAAACCATAGAGCAACAACAATCCCAAAGAACTGTGCGCTTCCCACGGGAACATGCTTCTTGCTGCAGTTTGCTGGGGACTGTCATTAACAATCTTCCCATCTCTTAGACAAAAGCAGATGTCCTTGGTGCCTAACCATTTTGCTAGAACTCAGGAAACCATGTCAGGTGGTTCTGGCCGCACAAAATAAGTCTTTTTGGTCTCCAGTGATCTTTGAAGACTGGCTGCTCCTAACTCCGTTTTTATGTCCTGTTTCCAGCATCACTTGATGGTTTTATATGGAAAATACATCAAGAGGTGACTCAGTTGCTCTAAATAGAAACCTTCAGATTGGCAACTCTAAAAGTGGACATTTATCTGTCTATTTCATAGACAGATGTATTATAACTGAGGGACAGTATGCAATGTTTAAAAAAGGATTTTCAAAAATATAGGGTTTATTAAGAATGCAGGAGCCTAAAAGAAAATAAGAATTTACATAAGAATGTCATTAGGGTTGGTGGTTTGGCTGCTTTAACCAATAATTTTCGTCATTCAATATACCACTGATTATTAAATTAATCTGTTATTCAAACAGCAATCGAAAACAACTCAGCCCATATTTTCTGGGCATCTGTGACTGTCAACAAGTTTAACAAAACTGGATATCTAAAAAGAATGCAATGTTTTATGATTTTCCAATACGTTTCTTTCCTTCTTGATACCCTCTCAACCTTGGCTGAGACAGGGATCCAAGCAGAATGAAAACCAATCCCTATGTTAACTACTTCTAGCCCGTTAAGAAAAATAATTAATCAAGAATAAAGGGAAACATGTGTAACGTGGATGATGACAGAACTTTAAAAATCTTGTCACATTTCAATGCTGGCAAGATACTCATTTTTAAGGCAAATTAGATTTTTTTGTTGGTTGTGGTGTGTGTGTGTGTGTGTGTGTGTGTGTGTGTGTGTGTGTGTGTGAATGCATGCGGATGTCTTTTTTGGGGGGTAGTATCACTCATCGCTTTTCATAAAAATTATATTGCCATCAGTTTCACTTTGGGATCAGAACACAAGCTTTGCTCATCTTCTTGGAAGCCCCAAAAGCTGTGGCTACACTTTGCTTCTCTCATCACTTCTCCCCATGCGCCTTTCATTTGTCCGCTAAACTGAAAGAAAGTAATTGGTCTCGAAGCTGTGTTGACATGTTTCGTGGGCTACGGTTCAGAGAACCATAGTTCAGGGATTCCATTTTCCTACAAACTACTCCAATTTCCTGTTGAGGTCTCACACTGGGTGGGCGTTTTACCGCAAGTCTTCAGACTGTTCCCAGTCAATGCCCTGCAGGTGTTCTTAGCAGTGGGCCTTCTGGAAGCGACCTGTAAAATGGATCCATTGCACAATGGGGACATGGCGTCTTCCTGAGTTAAGGCTGAGAGGCTGGGCTCGGGGGCTGGACTATAGTCAGGGCTACCACACTTAATCATGTAATGATTTTAACCAGTTATTTAAACATCTGGGTTCTGCCCTGCTCATCTGCCCAAGAGGCATAATACCTGCCTCATAGGAACTGTATGTGGGTTTAAAAAAAGTATAACACTCATACTTAGCACAGTGCCCAGCAGAGTAAATGCTGCATAAATGGGAGATATTTTTATAGAGCACAATTCACAAACCCATCTGTGTTGACAGGGATGTAGGAAAACCACAGAACTCCAGTCAGGCTCCTCTTCCAGATTTCTTCTTAGACTGGGAGGTAAAACTACTAGCTTCAATCAGTAGCTGGTGAGGTTTTTGCTCCAATAAGGCTATCCTAGATAAAGTAGATCTTGGATTTTTGCCACTTCCTGGATCCACTTGAGTGCTTGGTTCATAAAAATAAATTGGAAATATGAATTAGGGACTACACATATTCAATAGTGATCAGATACTTCATTACACAAATTGGATACAGACTTTGCCAGTGGGAGTGCATTAGTGTCATGAATGATGTAATTTGTAGGCGTTAAAATGTAACAGTTTTAACCACTTAATTTGCAACTGTACACTAATTTGTTGAAATATTTTTTTATCTCCTGCTCTATAGATTCTTGCCAAACTACTGTACTCAATCTTGTTTAAAATGTGTAAATAAAGGTGATTCACTTCCCCATGAAATAATCATCGGCCCTTTGCAGTGGGCTTAGTTCACTTCTAAACAAGACAACTTTCCACTCTACAATGAGATTAACACCAAAGGTCAAATTCTTCCCTTTGGAGATCGAGGGCTATGCAACTTACTTTCCTCCACGTTTTCCCTTGGTATCATTTACTCACTTATACCTTGCCATGTTGGCTGCTAATGTGCAGGGCTGTGGATCTCCCAAATCAAAACAGTTCCTGTCCTTTTGAATTTTACAGGGTCACACCCATACTGTGGTGGGGGAAAGCCAGCCTCCTCCTTCTTGCTAAGTTCTTGCTTCTTATTCTGCCTCTCAGAAAGGTGGTAGAAATAACTTGTGGATCCTATAAGCGATTTCTTTCCATCAAGAGAGATTTAAAACATGATGATCACATCTGAAAATTTCTCAACCCTTGGTCATCTACTGTTGAGAATGTGCCACTCATCCCTTCATAAAGGGCTACCTTCTTTTCATATTTTGGGTATGGTGCCAGGTTTGAATAATTCAGGACTAGTTCTGACAACCAACAACCTAGTTAGGGCTGTATATGTGTGTAGTTGCTAAAAACATGTTGGCCTGAAACTTTAAAAAAAGGGGGGGAAGGTGGAGTAAATGCTGTATCTTGGGAGCTGTCTTTTGAATTGTTGAAATAGTGCCGGAAGATGAAAACATGTCCCAGAGGCATTAGAATAATTGGGATTAAAACCTCTGGGTAATTTTCCTACCAGTTCTTTGGATCTCAATTCAACGAGGTACTTTACCGGAGACAGGACCTTACTGATTGTTTCTCAGATGCTCACAGGAAAAAGGTGCCCTGTTCCAAATGCAAGGACGATTACAAATTTGAGGTTCCAGATAGAATGGTGGGGTTGTGTAGGTGTGGCTATCTTTACTTGCCCTTTGATAATCAGTGTTTGGAGAGGTTTTAGTACAGGAAATGTTGTAAATTACTGTTTTCCCTCACGAGTCCATGATGCAAAATGAGAGGGGCGCATGTCTATAATGACTAGGCAGGTCTCTACCTGACATGAATTAGTCTCACAATTTCCCATTTGTACATTTCTTAATGTGTGGGAAAGCGGGGTGGGAGCACATGTAAGTTTGGCTGGGCTCACAACACAGTGAGGCTTTCCTCTTCCACACTGGAGGGTAGGAGACCAGCATAGCAAAGGCATATTTTTAGAATGTTTATTTGCATGTGGAATGGAGGAGTGCAGAGCTGTATCCACACTATTGACGTTTTCGAGCTGCATTTCTGCGGTGCATTGTCTCCATCCCGATGGCTGTTTGTGCTGTGACGCCCACCATCCCTGCCTCAAAGAGCAGTCTGTGTTCCTCCCTTGGGCTGCCCGGTGCTGCACCTGAAGTGGCTTAGCAAGTTGCCAAAACCCTATAGATGTGTGTTTATTAACTCTCCAGCTTGCCCTCCATTTGTTTAGCTTGGAAAGAGTTATATATTCCTATGGGCATTAAAAACCCATCTGATGTATTAAAGGAGCTCAAAGGATCAAAGTAGAAATGCTGCTTGAAATGCAGCATATTGAATATAGACATAAAATTTTCTGGACACCACTTTTTCACAGGACATTTTGTATACTTAAGAAGGGAATTCATTTTTTAATGATCAGCTTTTCTTTAGGATTGACATTTCCCTCTCTATCTCTCTCTCTCTTTCTCTCTCTCTTTGTTCAGGTGAACTCCAGTTCCACCTTTTTAGGTTTGCTCATGATTTTGACAGGAAAACCCATTGGCAGCCTAGGGGAGGCAGGCAATAATCTCAGTACCATCTTCATGCCTAGGAAGATATAGCCCAAGATCCTTAATGAACACACCAGCCACTGGCTCATGACCAAGGTTCTTCATGCATGTGGTAGAAAATGGGTGGAGAGGTTACAAGATGAGGATTAGAATCACCCATGAGCCCCATAAGTAGAGGTGTAACTGATCAGTCGGAAGGATGTGGGAGAAATTCTCAGGCTAGGATCATTGTATCAGATGTTTTGCAAACAATGCACTGCTACACTGACTTTTAGAAAACAAATTGTACATTTCATTTTTTGGACATTTCTGGACAACAGAAATTGTCCATGTCTGTTGAAGTAGATTGCCCCTGCCCTCTTGCATTATTTCTGTACATCCAAGCCTATCTGAGAATTTATATATGATTGCTGTTTAGTGAATGTCTGCTTTTTGCCAAGAGCTTTGTGTCTATTTCCATGTTTATCATTCTGTTAATTTTTTTCATTTCATCTGCATTTCACCAGGGAGGAACTTGAGGCTCAGAGGAGTATAGCCCCTAACCAGTGCTACAGAGCTGCTAAGTACTTGATGTGAATTAGGTCGGCATCTGCCTGACTCTGAAGCCTGATAGTGAATTCCAGTGGCATCCAGGTGAATGCCTCTCTGTCATGGCACCAAGTCATTATGTCAGACTGAGTTCATCTCACCATGAAGATCTGCTTTGGAAACTGACAATTGCACTCTTCCCTTGACCTATGGGAAGAAATTGCAAACATCCAATTTGACAAGAGCCGTATACCTCCTGAATTCCAGTTTCATGCAAATCCCCATCGGATCTACTTAGAGGTTTTCTCACAGCACATAACTGTTTAAGCATCTGTGTATTTGTCTTTCTCCCCCACCAAATCAGGTGAAATAGGCTGGAACCATAGTAAAAAGTAGTTCAGGCTTGGTATCATGCAAACCTGGGTTTGAATTCTCAATGCCATCCCTAAGGGTGACCTTTGCCAGCAAATGAATTACCCATCTCAGCTACCACCTGTTCGTCTATAAAATTACCATGCTAATAAGGACCTACAGGGTGTTGGCTTGATGTGAACATTACAAGGTACAGTTAAAAGGGGGAAAAAAAAAAGCTTCATCCAGCACCTGGCATTTAGTTGGTGTTCAATGTCTGGGAGGTCTTCTACTGAATTCACTATAGATGGGACATGTCCTGTTGATTCCTATATGCTTAGCACTTAAAATACGGCTTTGCATATAGAATGGTGCTCAGAAAATTGTTGATTGAGACAAACTTTCCCAAGAGAATAAACTTGTAAGTGAGCAACAGGGCAACAGGGGATGGGGTATGTGTAATTCTAGTAGTTGAGACACCTGTTATTTTGTGTGATATTTGAAAACAAGTATGTATGTGTTTTGGAAACAACTAGAAGGTCAAATTCCCCAGAATGGAAAGAGAACTTTGTGATTTTCCTTAGGAAAAGAGAAGATGGTCCAGGAAGGGTTTTGCCTAAGGTCCCACAGGGTGAAGCAGCTGATTCCAGATGCAAAGCCCAGGTGGCAGCCTGTTTAGGAATCTTTCTCTGTCACATTGCTTCTTCTCCATAGCTGATAATTTTTAAAATAACTATTAACTCATAACTGAATACACAAATAAATGATTATACAAAATATGATACACAAATATAGTAAATAATTCAAATAGTACATAAGATATGCAATGAGAATTAAATCTCCCCACTCCCATAGCTGATACTTTTTAAAATAACTGTTAACTGAACACGTAAGTAATTGGTGATACAAAGTATGATACACAAATACAGTAAATAATTCAAACAGCATAAGGATATGCAATGAGAATTAAATCTCCTACCACCTATGACCCCCTGCAACCTGTCTAGAGGACAACCATTGTTTCTAGGTCCTAGTGCATCCCTCCAAGGATGTCTTCTGCAAATACAAACACAGGCATATTTGGTGTTCCACCGCTCATTTATTATAGGAATGAGAGCATACTGTGTGTACTGTATTTCACCTTTTCTTTTCCACCTGCTGAAACTGTCTTCACATCTTTACATACATTCATCTTTTTATTTAAAAAAAAAATCACCTGAGATTCGTTTTGGGGATATTTTCATTTAACCCAAACTGGACCCAAAACATTGGCTACCTGAAGCAGAGGAGAGAGGAATGTTCTCATATAATATGTAATTTATTTATTTATATGATAAATGACTAGAAGAATTGATGGGTCAAAGGGTGTGCATATTGATAATTTTGATATATCCTGCAGAAATGCACTCTGGAGAAGTTAAACCAATTTACATTTCTACCAATTTATGAGGATTTACGTTAGTTACACTCTTACCAATGTGGTGTGTTATCAAAATGTGTCCTTTGCCAGTCTGGTAGATGAAAAGTAGAATATCACTGTTATCTTAACTCTTCTATTCATGACTGGGGCCGAATATATTTTCTGTCTTCAAGCCATTTACATTTCTCTTTCTGTGTGCTCTCTAATTAGGTCCTTAACTCTGTTTTCCTCTTGTTGTTGTTCTCTTAAGGTATTAGACTTTTATATTAAGCTTATTTAATAATGACATTAACTATTTATCCCGTGTATTACATGAAAAACAGGGTTCATCATAATTATTTTTCTCATTGCAAAAGTAATACATGGCCTTATGGAAGCGGTAGAGAAGTATCTATGGGCTTATCCTTCAGGAGTAAAACAACTGATAGAATTTTGGTGTATTTGCTTTCATTCGTGTTTTCTGTAAAATATTCTTCGTTTGTTTTATTTTTCAAAAATGGCACAGTATTATAAATATTATTTTATGAAATGCTTTTTTTTACTTGAAATGCCATGAGCATAATTCCTTGCCCTTAAATAATTCTGCAGCATAACTTTTTAAAATAACCACATAGTGTGTAGGTTTACTAATTTCCTTAACCAATCCCATTTGGCTATTTATAATATTTGCTATATTAACAATGACATCGTAAATGAATGTTTTTACTCCTAAAACTCCATGTATCCATGTAATGATACATTTAGTATCAATTCCTAGAAGTAAAAGAGTCGGGAACCTTCTTTGTTAAGACGTTTTGATAATAGTTAGTTACATAATACAGATATAAATGTTTATTTTTCTTTTGATTCCTTTTCCTGTTGCTTGTTTTCAGAGAAACAATGTAATTTTACAAAGAACAGATAATAAGTAGAGGTTATTTTCCAAAAAACCTTCTCCAGGAAGACATGGTACCAACCGAGAATGGAAACTTAGTTTGTTGTAAGCTTTTATTTCTCATAATAAGGTGATAGAGGAGAAGCCTGTTTGCAATTTAGCTTAAGACATAAGAATAACAGAAAGTACAGTAGTGATAGACAGGTTTATACATTTAATGCTTTTGTTAGTAATCATTTCTAGACCTCCTCAGATGATTTTTTAAAGTCTACTTTTAACAAAAGGTATTGACTTCTAGTGGGGTGCCAAGTTAATTATTTCAACTTAATAATAAGCAACATTGAAATGACATTACATAGGCTTGTGGAGGGGGTTACAGAAAAATAAGCCTCAGAAACATTTTCTGAATGTGTGAGCATGGCTGTTAAGTAATGGGGGAAATTAAAGCAACATGAAAAATTGTTGAGATTAATGAACAGGGTAAACGCTCAGGGTGTATAAAGGCACAGAGTTTTCTGAGCAAGTCTGTGTGTTCCAGAATGCTGATTTCAGCCTATGGTCAATGTCCCCAGTAAATTATGCTAATGCTATCGATCCTAACCATTTCCTGACTGGGCTTTTCATCTCTTCTTGTGACTTCACATAGCCTTCAAATGCATGCCTATCAAGCTTAGGAAATTGAATTGGCTTTTAAGAAAGGAGGCAAAACAAATAGCATACAAACTTGTTTCTTATCATTGAAAACTGCCTGCCAGGAAAGGAAGGGTGGAATGGTCAGGGTATTTAGGATCAGTCTAAAAATGCTCTCACGTGACTTCTCTACATATCATGGGAAGCAGTGAATGCAGGTAACAGTCTTGTAATTCATGGGCTAGGATAGAAGTCAACCAACCATGTTCACGCCAGTGATGGAACAGACTAAGGAGAGAGATCTTCAAGGCACATGAGCTTGAATTCTCCACTTAACTTTGTTGTGAAGATGTAACATCAGTTTCATCAGTTTTCCGAACAGTGGTGTGCAGTTGCTTTAAAAAGTAAAATTGGACAGGGTAATCAGCCGTATTGTGATTATCTCCATCTTATATTATTAGAACATCCCATATGATTTTTTTCTTTTTCTTTTTTTTATTATTAAGTTATGTTAATCACCATACATTACATCATTAGTTTTTGATGTAGTGTTCCATGATTCATTGTTTGTGTATAACACCCAGTGCTCCATGCAGAACGTGCCCTCTTTAATACCCGTCACCAGGCTAACCCATCCCCCCACCCCACTCCCCTCTAGAACCCTCACTTTCTTTCTCAGAGTCCATAGTCTGTCATGGTTCCTCTCCCCCTCCGATTTCCTCCCGTTCATTCTTCCCTTCCTGCTATCTTCTTCTTCTTCTTCTTTTTTTTTTTAACATATAATGTATTATTTGTTTCAGAAGTACGGATCTGTGATTCAACAGTCTTCCACAATTCACAGCGCTCCCCATAGCACATACCCTCCCTGATGTCTATCACTCAGCCACCCCATCCCTCTCACCCCCCCACCACTCCAGCAACGCTCAGTTTGCTTCCTGAGATTAAGAATTTCTCATATCAGTGAGATCATATGATACATGTCGTTCTCTGATTGACTTATTTCACTCAGCATAACACCCTCCAGTTCCATCCACGTCGTTGCAAATGGCAAGATCTCATTCCTTTTGATGGCTGCATAATATTCCATTGTGTATATATACCACCTCTTCTTTATCCATTCATCTGTCATTGGACAACTTGGCTCTTTCCATAGTTTGGCTATTGTGGACATTGCTGCTATAAACATCAGGGTGCATGTACCCCTTCAGATCCCTACATTTGTATCTTTGGGGTAAATACCCAGTAGTGCAATTGCTGGGTCATAGGGTAGCTCTATTTTCAACTGTTTGAGGAACCTCATACTGTGTTCCAGAGTGGCTACACCAACTTGCATTCCCACCAACAGTGTAGAAGGATTCCCCTTTCTTTGCATCCCCGCCAACATCTGTCCTTTCCTGACTTGTTAATTTTAGCCATTCTGACTGGTGTGAGGTGGTATCTCATGGAGGTTTTGATTTGGATATCCCTGATGCCGAGCGATGTTGAGCACTTTTTCAAGTGTCTGTTGGCCATTTGGATATCTCCTTTGGAAAAATGTCTGTTCAGGTCTTCTGCCCATTTCTTGATTGGATCATTTGTTCTTTGGGTGTTGAGTTTGATAAGTTCTTTATAGATTTTGGATACTATCTCTTTATCTGATATGTCATTTGCAAATATCTTCTCCCATTCTGTCGGTTGTCTTTTGGTTTTGTGGACTGTTTCTTTTGCTGTGCAAAAGCTTTTTATCTTGATGAAATCCCAATAGTTCATTTTTGCCCTTGCTTCCCTTGTCTTTGGCAACGTTTCTAGGAAGAAGTTGCTGTGGCTGGGGTCGAAGAGGTTGCTACCTGTGTTCTCCTTTAGGATTTTGATGGACTCCTGTCTCACGCTTAGGTCTTTCAACCATTTGGAGTCTATTTTTGTGTGTGGTGTAAGGAAATGGTCCAGTTTCATTCTTCTGCATGTGGCTGTCCAATTGTCCCAACACCGTTTGTTGAAGAGACTCTTATTTCCATTGGACATTCTTTCCTGCTTTGTCGAAGATTAGTTGACCATAGAGTTGAGGGTCCATTTCTGGGCTCTCTATTCTGTTCCATTGATCTATGTGTCTGTTTTTGTGCCAGTACCATACTGTCATGATGATGACAGCTTTGTAACAGAGCTGGAAGTCCGGAATTGTGATGCCGCCAGCTTTGCTTTTCTTTTTCAACATTCCTTTAGCTATTCGGGGTCTTTTCTGGTTCCATACAAATTTTAGGATTATTTGTTCCATTTCTTTGAAAAAAGTGGGTGGTATTTTGATGGGGATTGCATTGAATGTGTAGATTGCTCTAGGTAGCATTGACATCTTCACAATATTTGTTCTTCCAATCCATGAGCATGGAACGTTTTTCCATTTCTTTGTGTCTTCCTCAATTTCTTTCATGAGTATTTTATAGTTTTCTGAGTACAGATTCTTTGCCTCTTTGGTTAGATTTATTCCTAGGTTTCTTATGGTTTTGGGTGCAATTGTAAATGGGATCGATTCCTTAATTTCTCTTTCTTCGTTCTTGTTTTTGTTGTATAGGAATGCCACTGATTTCTGTGCATTGATTTTATAGCCTGCCACTTTACTGGATTCCTGTATGAGTTCTAGCAGTTTTGGGGTGGAGTCTTTTGGGTTTTCCACATAAAGTATCCTATCATCTGCAAAGAGTGAGAGTTTGACTTTTTCTTTGCCGATTTGGATGCCTTTGATTTCTTTTTGTTGTCTGATTGCTGTGGCTAGGACTTCTAATACTATGTTGAATAGCAGTGGTGATAGTGGACATCCCTGCCGCGTTCCTGACCTTAGGGGAAAAGCTCTCAGTTTTTCCCCATTGAGAATGATATTTGCTGTGGGTTTTTCATAGATGGCTTTTATGATATTGAAGTATGTACCCTCTATCCCTATACTCTGAAGAGTTTTGATCAAGAAAGGACGCTGTACTTTGTCAAATGTTTTTTTCTGCGTCTCTTGAGAGGATCGTATGGTTCTTGTTCTTTCTTTTATTAATGTATTGTATCATGTTGATTGATTTGCGGATGTTGAACCAACCTTGCAGCACAGGGATAAATCCCACTTGGTCGTGGTGAATAATCCTTTTAATGTACTGTTGGATCCTATTGGCTAGTATTTTGGTGAGAATTTTTGCATCCATGTTCATTAAGGATATTGGTCTGTAATTCTCCTTTTTGATGGGGTCTTTGTCTGGTTTTGGGGTCAAGGTAGTGGTGGCCTCATAAAATGAGTTTGGAAGTTTTCCTTCCATTTCTATTTTTTTGAACAGTTTCTGAAGAATAGGTATTAATTCTTCTTGAAATGTTTGGTAGAATTCCCCTGGGAGGCCATCTGGCCCTGGGCTTTTGTTTTTTGGGAGATTTCTGATGACTGCTTCAATTTCCTTAGTGGTTATAGGTCTGTTCAGGTTTTCTATTTCTTTCTGGTTCAGTTTTGGCAGTTGATACATCTCTAGAAATGCATCCATTTCCTCCAGATGATCTAATTTGCTGTCATAGAGTTGCTCATAATATGTTCTTATAATTGTTTGTATTTCTTTCGTGTTGGTTGTGATCTCTCCTCTTTCATTCATGATTTTATATATTTGGGTCATTTGTCTTTTCTTTTTGATAAGTCTGGCCAGGGGTTTATCAATCTTATTAATTCTTTCAAAGAACCAGCTCCTGGTTTCATTGATCTGTTCTACTGTTCATTGATTTGTGCTCTGATCTTTATAATTTCTCTTCTCCTGCTGGGTTTAAGCTTTATTTGCTGTTCTTTCTCGAGCTCCTTTAGGTGTGGGCTTAGGTTGTGTATTTGAGATCTTTCTTATTTCTTGAGAAAGGCTTGTATTGGTATATACTTTCCTCTTAGGACTGCCTCTGCAGCATCCCGAAGATTTTGAACAGTTGTGTTTCCATTTTCATTTGTTTCCGTGAATTTTTTAAATTCTTCTTTAATTTCCTGGTTGACCCATTCATTCTTTAGTAGAATGCTCTTTAGCTTCCATGTATTTGAGTTCTTTCTGACTTTCCTCTTGTGATTGAGCTCTAGTTTCAAAGCATTGTGGTCTGAAAATATGCAGGGAATGATCCCAATCTTTTGGTACCGGTTGAGACCTGATTTGTGACCTAGGATGTGATCAATTCTGGAGAATGTTCCATGGGCACTAGAGAAGAATGTGTATTCCGTTGCTTTGGGAGGGAATGTTCTGAATATGTCTGTGAAGTCCATTTGGTCCAGTGTGTCATTTAAAGTCTTTATTTCCTTGTTGATCTTTGCCTAGATGATCTGTCCATTTCAGTGAGGGGGTTGTTAAAGTCCCCCACTATTATTGTATTGTTTCAATGTGTTTCTTTGCTTTTGTTATTAATTGGCTTATATAATTGGCTCTGCTCCCATGTTAGGGGCATAGATATTTACAATTGTTAGATCTTCTTGTTGGATAGACCCTTTAAGTATGATATAGTGTCCTTCCTCATCTCTTATTACAGTCTTTGTTTTAAAATCTAATTTGTCTGATATAAGGATTGCCACCCCATCTTTCTTTTGGTGTCCATTAACATGGTAAATGGTTTTCCACTCCCTCACTTTCAATCTGGGGGTGTCTGTGGGTCTAAAATGAGTCTCTTGCAGACAGCATATCGATGGGTCTTGTTTTTTTATCCAGTCTGATAGCCTGTGTCTTTTGATTGGGACATTTAGCCCATTTACATTCAGGGTAACTATTGAAAGATATGAATTTAGTGTCATTGTATTGCCTGTAAGGTGACTGTTACTGTGTACTGTCTGGGTTCCTTTCTGGTCTATGTTGCTTTTAGGCTCTCTCTTTGCTTAGAGGACCCCTTTCAATATTTCTTGGAGGGCTGGTTTCGTGTTTCCAAATTCCTTTAGTTTTTGTTTGTCCTGGCAGCTCTTTATCTCTCCTTCTATTTTCAATGACAGTCTAGCTGGATATAGTATTCTTGGCTGCATATTTTTATCATTTAGTGCTCTGAATATATCATGGCAGTTCTTTCTGGCCTGCCAGGTCTCTGTGGATAGGTCTGTTTCCAGTCTAATGTTTCTGCCATTGTAGGTTACAGATCTCTTCTCCCGAGCTGCTTTCAGGATTTTCTCTTTGTCTCTGAGACTCGTAAGTTTTACTATTAGATGTCGGGGTGTTGTCCTATTTTTATTGATTTTGAGAGGGGTTCTCTGTGCCTCCTGGATTTTGATGCCTGTTTCCTTCCCCAAATTAGGGAAGTTCTCTGCTATAATTTCCTCCAATATACCTTCTGCCCCTCTCTCTCTTTCTTCTTCTTCTGGGATCCCAATTATTCTAATATTATTTCATCGTATGGTATCACTTATCTCTCAAATTCTGCCCTTGTGATCCAGTAGTTGTTTATCTCTCTTCTCAGCTTCTTTATTTTCCATCATTTGGTCTTCTTTATCACTAATTCTCTCTTCTGCCTCATTTATCCTAGCAGTTAGAGCCTCCATTTTTGATTGCACCTCATTAATAGCCTTTTTGATTTTGAGTTGGTTAGATTTTAGTTATTTTATTTCTCCAGAAAGGGTTTCTGTAATATCTTCCATGCTTTTTTTAAGCCCAGCTAGTATCTTTAAAATCATTCTGAACTCTAGTTCCGACATCTTACTAATGTCTGTATTGATTAGGTGCTGGCAGTCAGTACTGCCTCTTGTTCTTTTTTTTTTTTTTTTGGAGGTGATTTTTTCTTTCCATCTTGTCATTCTGTCCAGAGGAGAATAGATGAATGAGAGAACAAAATGCTAATAGGGTAACAACGCCCCAGAAAAATATAAACTAAACAAATCAGAAGAGACATGAAACTGGGGGAAAAGAAAGGGAAAGAAAGAAAAAAGAAAAAAAAAGATAAAAACAAACAAAAAAACAGAATATGATCAAATATGATCAGGTTGGTGCATAGATCAGTGCCACACACTAGATTTTGGGTGTATTTTGGTCTGTTAGAAGAAAGTGCCTCCCAAAATTTTAAAGAAAGGAAAACTTATATATGTAGAAAAATAAGGGTTAATACGATGAAGGGATGGAATATGACTGTAACGATGAAAATTATAAAAGATTTTATAAAAGGAATTGATAAGAAGCTGGTTGAAAAAAGAAAGAAGAGGATTTAAAAAAAAGGGGGGTGAGAATGTGATTAGGCAGGAGACTAGAACAAAGCTGTACGCTACAGATTTAGGGTATATTTTGGTCTGTTAGAAGAAACTGTATCCCAAAATTTTAAAGAGCAAACAACTTATATATATATATACCAAAAATAAGGTTAACTACTATGAAGGGATAGACTATGACTCTAAAAATGAAACATAAAAAGACTTTTTTAAAAAGGGATTGATAAGATGTTGGTTGATAAAGGGAAAAGAAAAATTCAAAAAAAAAAAAAGGAAAAGAAAGTTAAAAAAATTAACTTTGAAAGACTAAAGAATCATGGGGAAAAAGCCATGAATTCTATGTGCAGTATTCCCCTAGCTCTGGAGTTCTGCCGTTCTCATTGATCGGTAAACTTGGTCTTGGCTTGCTGGCTGTTCGTGCTGATCTTCTGGGGGAGGGGCCTGTTGCCGTGGTTCCCAAACGTCTTTGCTGGAGGCGGAATTGCCCCACCCTTGCCGGGTCCTGGCTAAGTCATCTGCTTGGGTTTGCTCTCGGGAGCTTTTGTTCCCTGCAAGCTTTCCGCACAGCTTTGGAGGACGAGAGTGAAAATGGTCTGCCAATCTCCACCCCGGAGGAGCCGAGAACTCGGGGCCCCGCTCCTCAGTGCGCCCCCAGAGAAAAGCAGTCACTCCTGTCGCCCCGGTCTCCGGCCGCACTCTGTGCTCACCTGGCCTGTGACCGAGCGTTTCTATCTCTGGCACCCGACCCCGTGTGGAGTCTCCAAACCCAGCAGATCCCTGAGGTGCGCTCCTACCCCGCTCCTCCTGGGGGAGGAAAGGGAGTCTCCCCAGATCTGCTGCTTGTTGGGTCCCTGCTGGAGGAGCAGTGGCCCGACTGGGCCACGGATCATAGTTTATGGCAACCCCGAGCTGAGAGCCCGCGCCTCGGCTCCATCTCTGCAGCCGGCTTCCCCGCTCCGATACCTGGGAGCTCTGCCGCACTCAGGCACCCCCGGTCTTTCTGTGACCCCAAGGGTCCTGAGACCACACTGTCCCGCGAGGGTTCCACCCCCCGCTTAGCCACTGGAGCGACGTCCCTCAGCAGAGCCGACTTCTGAACGTTCCGATTTTGTGCTCCGCGGCTCTAGCACTTGCCAGAAGCAGCCAACGAGGCCCCTCCCCCGCCGTCTGTCTTCCCTATCGTCCCGGATTCGCTTCCCCACAGTCACTTCCTACTTTCCAGAAAGCGGTCGCCTTTCTGTTCAGACAATTGTTGCTATTCCTTTCTTCGGTCTCCTGTTGAGTTCGTAGGTGTTCAGAATGGTTTGATCCCTATGCAGCTGAATTCCTGGGACCAGACGAAATCCAGGTCTCCTACTCCTCCGCCGTCTTGCTCCGCCCCCCTCACGTATATATTTCTTTACCACCTATTTTCTCATCCTTCTCACTTTCCTCAACAGCAGTTACTCCAGACTCTCTCATCCAAATAAAGAATCTTTCCTGAATACAAAGTGGATTCATGTCTTTTCTTCTCTACCTCATTCGAGCCATTCTTTTTTTTTTTTGACCAATAATTTTATCCTGTTCCCATTAAATTACTTAGCCTCATCAGCTGCCCTGTTGTGCTCTGAGCTCTACTCAATACTCTGATTCTTCTACACTGACCCCATATGATTTATTTTTAAAAGATTTTATTTATTATTATGCAGCCATCGAAAGGAATGAGATCTTGCCATTTGCAATGACGTGGATGGAACTGGAGGGTGTTATGCTGAGTGAAATAAGTCAATCAGAGAACGACATGTATCATATGACCTCACTGATATGAGGAATTCTTAATCTCAGGAAACAAACTGAGGGTTGCTGGAGTGGTTGGGGGTGGGAGGGATGGGGTGGCTGGGTGATAGACATTGGGGAGGGTATGTGCTACGGTGAGTGCTGTGAATTGTGCAAGACTGTTGAATCACAGATCTGTACTTCTGAAACAAATAATGCAATATATGTTAAGAAAAAAAAAAAAGAAGATAGCAGGAGGGGAAGAATGAAGGGGGGGGAAATCGGAGGGGGACACGAACCATGAGAGACGATGGACTCTGAAAAACAAACTGAGGGTTCTAGAGGGGAGGAGGGTGGGGGGATGGGTTAGCCTGGTGATGGGTATTAAAGAGGGCACGTACTGAATGGAGCACTGGGTGTTATACACAAACAATGAATCATGGAACACTACATCAAAAACTAATGATGTAATGTATGGTGATTAACATAACAATAAAAATTTAAAGGAAAAAAAAGATTTCATTTATTTATTTGCCAGAGAGAGAGAGAGTGCACAAGCAGGCAAAGCAGCAGAGGGAGAGAGAGAGAAGCAGACTCCCTGCTGAGCAGGGAGCTCAATGTGGGAGTCCCTGGGATCAAGACTTGAGCCAAAGGCAGAGGCTTCACTAACTGAGCCACAGACATCCCATATGATTTATTTTTAATAGTCACTGTGAGCAAAGCAATTTTATTTCCCACTTTTTAAAATGATGTCATTTTTCTATTTTTCTTCTTCCTCTTTTTTTTAAAGATTTTATTTATTTATTTGAGAGGGAGAACAAGAGAAAGAGAGCACAAGCACGGTGAGGGGCAAAGGGAGAAACAGACTCCCCGCTGAGCAGGGAGCCCCACTCGGGGCTCAATCCCCGGATTCCCGGATCATGACCCAAGCTGAAGGCAGACCCTTAACCAACTAATCCACCCAGGTGTCCCCCTTTTTTCTTCTTTTGGACTACTAAGCAGTAGTTTCCAAACACAGGGCAAGTCTTGTCAGAATCACTGGGGTGCTTGTGGGCACGTATGTTCTTGGGCCTCTCCCTGACCCACTGATTCCCAATCTCCAGGAGGTGCGTCTGAGAATCTGTGTTTTGGCTAGGTTCTCGAGACGAGGCTGATGTGCAGCCAGGCTGGGAGGCTTCCTGAGCATCTCCTAGGATAAATACAATAGGACATAGCCATACTTTCCTGGACTTCATTGCCAGAAGCTCGACTCTCTCTCTTTTTTCTTATTGGCCTACACTAAGAAGAGGCCAGAAATAACTAAGAGGAAAAGAGGACAAAACCAGGGGTGGGATAATACCAAAACTTTCATTTGCATTTCACCCTCCCCAAAGATTCAGAGGTTGTTTGCAGAGATGCACAACCTACCAATCGGAGTGGTTATCACACAACCGGGGTCAGAGAAAGATGGCTAACCCAGTGTTTAAAGTTGAGTTTATGGAAAATGAGTGGCAGTTCACAAGCGATGAGCAATCATAAGTGAGCCGTGAACCAGGGCTTCAGGAAAAGCTGCACAGAATCCACCCAGACATCATTGGCATCTTTGGGCAGAGGAATTTTAGAACTTGTATCCTAGGGTTTTGGAGAAAGCAGGTAATACCTCCCTGCAAGAGGGTGTGCTCAACTGTAAACAGAAGCCAGGGTGCAGGAAGTCAGTCATTGCCATCAGTTTAGAAAGAGAAGAAAGAAAACAGGAATGGATTTCTCTGATACCGCCACAGTGATTTTTAAAGGATGAGAAAATTAACTGCTTCGTCTCATGGTAAACGTTTCCCCTCTCATGTTCGTGTGTGTTTTATTTCTTTTTCTAAACCATCTTCCATGATGTCACTTTCCTCCTCTGAAGTAGTCTTTTTTTTTCCTCTAGCATTAAACATACATATTTTTTAAAGCAAAAAGAAACTAAAGTACAACCCTGCTGCTTTTAGATTAAAGTAAATATATTTTATTAAATGCATCCATTTATGTAATAATTTGTTCCCTGAGCACACATGTGGTGACAGACGCTGTGGTGAGCACCCGGGATTTAAAATCAGGTCAGTTGGGCTCTTTGCCCTTGAACTTGTAATCTATTTGAGGGACCCTCCCAAGAAGTCTTTGCATCCGTGCAACAGTTCATTTCACCTAATTTTGAAGACTCTCTTTCCTGCTCACCAACATCTGTAACAAAGAGTAGTTGCCTCTGAAAGTTGGGCTATTTTGGCCAAAAGGCACATGAAAAAGTGCTCAACATCGCTCAGCATCAGGGAAATCCAAATCAAAACCTCAGTGAGATACCACCTCACACCCATCAGAATGGCTAAAATTGACAAGTCAGGGAACGACAGATGTTGGCGGGGATGCGGAGAAAGGGGAACCCTCCTACACTGTTGGTGGGAATGCAAGCTGGTGCAACCACTCTGGAAAACAGTATGGAGGTTCCTCAAACAGTTGAAAGTAGAGCTACCATTCGATCCAGCAATTGCAGTACTGGCTATTTACCCCAAAGACACAAATGTAGGTACCCGAAGGGGTACGTGCACCCCAATGTTTATAGCAGCAATGTCCACAATAGCCAAACTGTGGAAAGAGCCAAGATGTCCATCGACAGATGAATGGATAAAGAAGAGGTGGTATATATACACAATGGAATATTATGCAGCCATCAAAAGGAATGAGATCTTGCCATTTGCAACGACGTGGCTGGAACTGGAGGGTGTTATGCTGAGTGAAATAAGTCAATCAGAGAAAGACATGTATCATATGACCTCACTGATATGAGGA
>NW_027397077.1:11211709-11212786 GCF_003265705.2 Callorhinus ursinus
ATGGGGTGGCTGGGTGATAGACATTGGGTAGGGTATGTGCTACGGTGAGCGCTATGAATTGTGCAAGACTGTTGAATCACAGATCTGTACTTCTGAAACAAATAACGCAACATATTTTAAGAAAAAAGAAAAAGAAGAAGATAGCAGGAGAGGAAGAATGAAGGGGAGTAAGTCAGGGGGGAGACGAACCATGAGAGATGATGGACTCTGAAAAACAAACTGAGGGTTCTAGAGGGGAGGAGGGTGGGAGGGATGGGTTAGCTTGGTGATGGGCATTAAAGAGGGCACGTTCTGCATGGAGCACTGGGTGTTATGAACAAACAATGAATCATGGAACACTACATCAAAGACAAATGATGTAATATTTGGTGATTAACATAACAATAAAAAAATTTTAAAAAAAAGAAAGTTGGGCTATTTTGTCCAAATAGACATGAAAACCTCAAGTAATCAAACTCTGTTACGGTTGAACAATTTGGTCATGGTACCTAGAAGAGTCAGAATAAAATCCATCCTAGGGTCTATGACTGTGCATTTTCTTTTAAACCTTTTATCCCTCCTCCTCACACACACCTTAAGTTATTAAGGTGACCATGCCAGTAGCCATTTTTCAACCTATAATTTTTTTAATGCTTTGGCTTATTTTCTATTCTTTTTTTAATTTTTTTATTGTTATGTTAATCACCATACATTACATCTTTAGTTTTTGATGTACTGTTCCATGATTCATTGTTTGTGCATAACACCCAGTGCTCCATGCAGAACATGCCCTCTTCAATACCTATCACCAGGCTAACCCATCCCCCCACCCTCTTCCCCTCTAGAACCCTCAGTTTGTTTTTCAGAGTCCATCCTCTCTCACAGTTCGTCTCCTCCGATTTACTCCCCTTCATTCTTCCCCTCCTGCTATCTTCTTCTTCTTCTTTTTTTTTTCTTAACATATATTGCATTATTTGTTTCAGAAGTACAGATCTGTGACTCAACAGTCTTGCACAATTCACAGTGCTCACCATAGCACATACCCTCCCCGATGTCTAGCACCCAGCCACCCCATCCCTCCCACCCCCCCACCACTCC
>NW_027397077.1:11212886-11214778 GCF_003265705.2 Callorhinus ursinus
GCCACTCCAGCAACCCTCAGTTTGTTTCCTGAGATTAAGAATTCCTCATATCAGTGAGATCATATGATACATGTCTTTCTCTGATTGACTTATTTCACTCAGCATAACACCCTCCAGTTCCAGCCACGTCGTTGCAAATGGCAAGATCTCATTCCTTTTGATGGCTGCATAATATTCCATTGTGTATATATACCACCTCTTCTTTATCCATTCATCTGTCGATGGACATCTGGGCTCTTTCCACAGTTTGGCTATTGTGGACATTGCTTCTATAAACATTGGGGTGCACGTACCCCCTCGGATCCCTACATTTGTATCTTTGGGGTAAATACCCAGTAGTGCAATTGCTGGATTGTAGGGTAGCTCTATTTTCAACTGTTTGAGGAACCTCCATACTGTTTTCCAGAGTGGTTGCACCAGCTTGCATTCCCACCAACAGTGTAGGAGGGTTCCCCTTTCTCCGCATCCCCACCAACATCTGTCGTTTTCTGACTTGTTAATTTTAGCCATTCTGACTGGTGTGAGGTTGGTATCTCATTGAGGTTTTGATTTGGATTTCCCTGATGCCGAGTGATGTTGAGCACTTTTTCAAGTGTCTGTTGGCCATTTGGATGTCTTCTTTGGAAAAATGTCTGTTCATGTCGTCTGCCCATTTCTTGATTGGATTATTTGTTCTTTGGGTGTTGAGTTTGATAAGTTCTTTATAGATTTTGGATACTAGCCCTTTATCTGATATGTTATTTGCAAATATTTTCGCCCATTCTGTCGATTGTCTTTTGGTTTTGTGGACTGTTTCTTTTGCTGTGCAAAAGCTTTTTATCTTGACGAAATCCCAATAGTTCATTTTTGCCCTTGCTTCCCTTGCTTTGGCGATGTTTCTAGGAAGAAGTTACTGCAGCTGAGGTCGAAGAGGTTGCTGCCTGTGTTCTCCTTTAGGATTTTGATGGACTCCTGTCTCACGTTTACGTCTTTCAACCATTTGGAGTCTATTTTTGTGTGTGGTGTAAGGAAATGGTCCAGTTTCATTCTTCTGCATGTGGCTGTCCAATTTTCCCAACACCATTTGTTGAAGAGACTGTCTTATTTCCATTGGACATTCTTTCCTGCTTTGTCAAAGATTAGTTGACCATAGAGTTGAGGGTCCATTTCTGGGCTCTCTATTCTGTTCCATTGATCTATGTGTCTGTTCTTGTGCCAGTACCATACTGTCTTGCATGCTTGGGCTTCTTGAGGCTGTGTTTGTCCAATAAGTTTGAGAAGTGTATGAATATGTATTCCTAAGTGTAATATGAAATGCTGTATATACACATGTAAGTATTCATCTACAGGCATTCAATAAAATAAAAATATGTATGGACATATGAATATGCATCTCTAAGCATGAAATTAAGTGATATGTATGCATATAGGAATATTTAGAAGTATTACATATGCATATATTAATATGCATTCACAAGTATGAAATGCTGTTATTCTTATTCCTCTTATTTTTTTTCATTTTTTAGAGAGAGGGAGAGGGAGAGAGAGAATCTTAAGCAGGCTTCTTGCCCAGTGCAGAGCCTGATGTGGGGCTCAACCTCACAACCCTCAGATCATGACCTGAGCTGAAATCAAGTCAGATCCTTAACTGACTGAGCCACCCAGGTGCCCCCCCTTATTCCTCTTAGAAAGTTAGAATTTGGGTGCCTGGGTGGCTCATTGGGTTAAGCGTCTGCCTTCAGCTCAGGTCATGATCCCAGGGTCCTGGGATCAAGTACCTCATTGGGCTCCCTGCTCTGCGGGGAGCCTGCTTCTCCCTCTGCCTCTGCCTCTCTCTCTGTCTCTCATGAGTAAATAAATAAAATCAAAGAAAGAAAGAAAGAAAGAAAGAAAGAAAGAAAGAAAGAAAGAAA
>NW_027397077.1:11214788-11327242 GCF_003265705.2 Callorhinus ursinus
AAGAAAGAAAGAAAGAAAGAAAGAAAGAAAGAAAGAAAGAAAGAAAGGAAGAAAGAAAAAGAAAGAAAGAAAAGAATTCACGTTAGTCTATTAAAGGCTCTGAGAAATCCTGTAGTGAACAAAGGTATTGAGCTCCTTTTAACCAGGAATTCACAACATTCATCAGTATTTGGCAAAACGATTTCATAAAACCCATCTTGAGACCCACTCTGTTAGGCTAATTTCCATTACAGACTGGGTGAAATAGAAGTCTGTCATGATGTTTGAGATATTTATAAGATGATGACTTGGACTTAATGGTAAGATAAATGAAAAAGCCAGGATGTTGCATATATATATATATTGAATATGTAAATATTAATATACGGATGCAGTTATGAAGCCAGGAGGTTTTGTGGGATGTACTAGCCTAGAGCCATGTGTCAAAGAGGAGGGAGCCAGCAGCCGTCTGACTGGGTTTGTAAAGTAGAGTGCTATTCTTGGCTGTTTAGTTAAAAAGAACAGAAAAGAGGGACATGTTGGCTACACTGAAAGATTCTTCTAGCACCTTCCCAAAATAACATTTCTTGAAAACAGGACCGTAGGGAAACTTAAAAGAGGCATAAGCGTTCATCACTCCACCCTTAGAATCCAAAGAACAGTGAGTGCCAGGCCCAGTGCTTTCTCGACCATGTCCATCTTTAGAAAATGCCCCAGTGCGGAGTACTGTGGCATTCTTTTTATTTATCACAAGTGATAGCTTACAGATTGACTAAGGGGAAAACATGTAAAAAGTGCCAGAGTTCAGAAAAAAATTGGCACATAAATCTTTTTGTCCTTTTAATGCTCACTGGTAAAGACTAATTTTTAAGCCTTTTCAATGGTAATGTCATAAACATGCAAAATGAAGAATTATAGCGTAACTAACCCCATGTACCTAGGACACAGCTTCAATAATTACCAACGTTTTACCAATCTTAGTCCGTTTAACTCCACCTACATTCTTCTTATGATTATTAAATCATTAGTACTACTGCTATTATTATTTTGCTAGTGTGTTTTAAAGCGAATCCCTTACATCATATTTTTTTCATCTGTAAATACTTTAGAGTATTAAGAGTACATCTCTTACATAAAAGGACTTTGAAAAAACTTCTTAACCACAATGCCATTATCACACCCTGTAAAATTAAGCATAATTCTTAAATATTATCTCTACCCCCTGTCACGATTCACCAGTTGTTTCAAAGTGTAATATGTTATTTTTGTGTAAGTGTAAAAGTTTAAAAAGTATAAAAGTGGTTTTTCTTGTTTTTGTTTTTTGCTTTGTTTGAAGCAAGACCGAATGAATTGCACACATTGCCTTGGGCTGTGAGGTCATTTGTCCTATAAGATGCCCTGTATTCTGGACTTGACCAGTTGCTTTCTGGGGTGTTAACCAGGTTCTCTTTTCCTGGTAGTTTCTGTAAACTGGTGGTTAGATGTTGACACTGATTAGACTCTGATCAAGTTTTTTCAGTGAGAATATTCTATAGACAGCACTATGTACTTCCTATTAACAGGGCCACCGCTAGCCACACTAGGTTGATCCTTGGGTTCACATGGCAGCCTGACCCTATCAAGGTGTCCTCAGTCTCCACCAGATGCTTTTACACCCACTGATGATCCATTCCTAGATCCGTTATTGCTCCAGAAAACTGGAAAATAACTAGAAAATTGTGATTCTGTCATCTTTTCTGAATAATTAATGATTTGGTGTTGCCTCAACAGATAATTTGTACTGATAAAGGCAGGATAAATGCTTGACTCTTTGTATCAATTTTCAGAATAAGGACTTGGTGCCTTAGCAACTTTCAGTGACAATTTGGCTTTTAAACTAACATATGACAAACTTAAGGACTTAGATGTTTTTATATGTGTTTTACTCCTTTGCAGACTTAAAGTCATTTTGATATGCAACTTTTTTATCTTCGGCCCATGGGAGCCCTTTCAGTTTGATCCCTGTGTTGTTTGTGATGAGACCTCATTCATCTTTGATAGTTTCCTTGGATTCTGTGTAACAAAATATTCTCGGCTTATTTTGTACATTTTATGCTTCAGATCTGGAATCAGCTATTTTCCAGGGAGGCTTGGTTCTGTTTATCGGGCGATATTATTTAGAGACCACAATCTAGGCGCAAGCATTCATTCTCATGGCTTTGCCAAAATCTTCTAAGTCTTTTCAGGAGTAAGAGCCAGGAAATATCTATCTGTTTAGAAGGAGGAAATAAATCCAGGGCTTCTACCAATCATTCTGATTCCAATTCAAAATTGCACAATTTTTAATTAGCTACTTTGACTTACTCTTACATTGAAAATCTCAGTCCCTAGCCACATTAACATATTAATCATTTGCTTAAGCTACAATATACATAAAATTACTTTGAAATAGCAATACTGATATTATTGCTAACAATAGCATGACTGGGTGTTGTTTAAGAATTCTTTGTGGTCTTTTTTTGTTTTTAGGCTAGATCCCAAGATGGAATTAGTATGAAAATACTGTGTTTTAAAGTCAATGGAAATGCTTCTTTTCTTTGTGTGGTAATGCCAACACTTTCATATACAATAAGGGATTTTGTTTTTCATTTGAAGAAGTTTTTTTTTTTTAGTTATATAAAATGTGCTCATAAGGTATCAAGGTCACAACCATGAAATGATGTAATTCAGAGGCACATCACTTCCATCCCCGATTCTCCATCCATTTTCTCCCTGTCCTGATTGGGAATCATTTTATTAGCTCTTGGTTTAGCTTTCCACTGTTTTTTTCTTTTTTTAAGATAAGAAAAAAAAAAAAAAGAAATGTAGTCACGTTTTTCCCTCTCTTAGCATATATGCTGTTCGGCACCTAATTTTTTATATTATGCTGTAGATCTTTCTTCATCAGTTTGGGGAGTGAGATCTTCCTCATTCTTTTACACAGCTCCTTAGTAGGACTCCATTATGTGGATATAGACGTTTATTCAATCTTCTGTTGATTGACATTTGGGTGGTTTCCCGTCTTTTCTTATTACATATGATCTTGCAATAAGTAGCTGAACCCATATATAACTTAACTTTTTTAGCAGAATACTTTGGGATGGATTCAGAGAAGTGGCATTGCTGGGTGAAAGGATAAATGCATATGTAATTTTCCTTAGATATTGCCAAATTCTTGTGCAGTTTGGATCATTGTGCATTTCTTCCAGCAAAGTCTGAGAGTGAGTACCTCTTACTTTTTAGCCTTGCCAACGAGAGTATTGTCAAACTCTTAGATATTTTTCCCAATCCACATGAAGTGTTTTTATTATAGTTTTAATTTTAATTTCTCTTATTAGAAGTGAGATTTGCAGATGTTTACATGTGTTAGAAATATTATTTGTAGGGGTGCCTGGGTGGCACAGTCGGTGGCTCTTGCTCTCGGCTCATGTTAATAGCTCAGGGTCCTGAGATTGAGCCCTGTGTGGGACTACAAGCTCAATGCAGAGTCTGCTTAAGATTCTTTCTCCCTCTCTCTCTGCCCTTCCCCCTGCTCATGCTGTCTCTCTCTCTCTAAAATAAATAAAATATTTAAAAAAATATTATTTGTAGTAAAATATGTTGCAAATAATTTTCCAAGGTTTGTCTTTTGCCTTTTTCAAGAAACCATTTTTTAAAATTTTTTTAGAGATTTTCTTTATTGTTCATTTTCTATTTCATCAATTATTATTTTCATCTTTATATTCAGTTTTATTTTCTCTGGTTTTATTTGCTCTTTTGTGTGTGATTTCTTAAGGTAAAAGCCTAGATCATTATCTCTATTTTATTTTCTAGTATAAATATTTAAATCTATAAATTTCTCTCTAAGAATGATAATAGTAGACAGTTTTTGAAATGTTGCCTTTTTACTGTCTTCTAGTTAAAAATATCTTCTAGTCTATGTTATAATTTTCTTTTTTGCCTTATATGTTATCTTATATGTTAAGGAAGTATCCTCCTTAATTTTGCAAATATATTGAGTTTTTAGATTTCTTAATATTTGATTCCTACTTCAGTTCTATTGCAGTTAGAGATCATATTCTGTATGATTTCAGTCCTTTTAAGTTTATTAAGACTTATTTTATGGCCTTGTATATTGCCATCTTGGTGAATATTTTACAGGTACTTGAAAATAATGTGTATTTGGCAATTGGGGTTAGAGTATTCTTCCTTCATTCTGTAAATTTTTATTTTGTTATTTTGAGATTCTGTTATCAGCTGTATGCACTTAAGATTTTTATGTCTTTTTGATGAACTTTATTATTTTCACTGTTAGGAAATGGCCATCTTTATTGCTGTGATATTCCCTGTCTTTGTCTGATATTAATATATCCAAACCAGCTTTCTTCTGCTTAGAATTTGCCCATTCTATCTTTACCATATTTTTACTTTCAAGTCTGTGACTTTTTATTTAAATGCACCTCCTGGAAACACATACATTTTGGTCTTGCTTTTTAGTTCTTTTGTTGTTGATGTTTATGGTATATTTTATTGTCTTTTTTATTCATATTTTTAATTTACATATGATAAAATTTGCCCTTTTTGGTGTAGAGTCCTATGAGTTTTGACTAATACTTACAATTAGTTGTATATCTAACATCACAATCAAAATATAACAGTTCCATCACCATAGAAAATTCTTCTGATGTGCCCTTTGTAGTCAACCCATCCCCCAAGCATAGCTCCTGGCTAACAGGGATGTGTTTTCTATCCCTATAATTTAGCCTTTTCCAGAATGTCATATAAGTGAAATCATACACAATGTAACTTTTTCAGTCTGTTTTCTTTTACTTAGTATAATGTAATTGAGATTTACTCATGTTATTGCTTGTATCGGTAGGACCTGTTTTTTATTGAACAATATGCCTTGGTAGGTAGGGTGTACCATATTTGTTTATCCATTCTCCAGTCCAGGGACATTTGAGCAGCTTGGAATTTTTAGTGATTATAAATAAAACCACTATAAACATTCACATATAGGGGTCTTTATGGACATAGTTGTCGTTTCACTTGAATGAATACCTAGCAGTGGCATTGCTGGATTGTATGGTAAGTATATGTTTAATTTTATAAAAAATCACCAAACTGTCTTACAAAGTGGCCGTACCATTTTGCCCTCTTGCCAGCAGTGTATGGGAGTTCCAGTTGCTCCTCATCCTTCAAGCTCCTGGTTTTATCATTAATACTGATTTGTCTTTATTTTAGCCATTCTAAGAATAGCATAGTAACATCTCATTGTGGTTTAGCATTTCCCTAATGAATAATGACTTTAGGTTCCTTTACATGTGCCTACCTGCCATCCACATAGGCAACAAAATGTGTGTTCAAATGTTTTGCCCATTTAACAAAATTGCGTTGTTTTCTTTTTTACCGAGTGTTTTGAATGCTAAGATATTTTTGCATATTCTAGCTACAAGTCTTTTGTAGAAATATGTGATTTGAAAGTATTTTCTTCTAGCCTGTGGTTTGTCTTTTCATTTTCTTGGCAATGTCTTTCACAGAACAGAAACCACTTGATTTTGTTGAAATCCCATTAGTTGATTTTTAAAAATGGACTGTGCTTTTTTTTTTTTCATATCTAAGAAATCTTTGCCTAGCCCAGGATCACAAAGATTTTCTCCTATACTTTCCTCTGAAATAGTTATGCTCTTCAGCTTTACATATAAGTCTGTAATCCATTCTGAATTATTTCATACATGATTACATGATGAGAGGTACAGAGTAAGGTTCTTTTTTTTTTTTTCATTTGCATGTAGATATCCAATTATTCCATTATCACTTGTTGAGAAGAATCCTCGCTCCACTGAACTGCCTGTGTACCTTTTTAAAAATCAAATGACTCTTCGTGTGTCTATGTCCGGACTCTATATTATTCAGTTGATGTATGTGTCATCTTTTCTCCAATATAAAGCTTTTTTGATTATTGTGGCATAATATTAAATCTTGAAATAAGGTAATAAGAATCTTTCATTTTTTTTTAACTTTTTCAAAATATCTGTGTCAATTCTAGTACATTTGCCTTCCCATGTAAATTTTGAAGTAAACTTGTCAGTGTCTACTAGAAAATCCTGCTGGGATTTTGTTTGAAATTGGGTTGACTGTATAGCTCAGTTTGAGAAGAATTAACATCATTACCCTACTTACTCTTCCAAACCATAGACATTGCATATCTCTCCAATTATTTAGGTCTTCTTTGATTTCTTTCATCAGTGGTTTATAGTTTTTAGCTAACAGATTTTTCAAATATTTTGTTATAATTATATCAGAATATCTCCTGTTCTTTTGCTGCTATGTTAGGTGAGACTTTTTTCATTTCAATTCCTAACTCTTCATTGCTAATATATAGAAATATGATTGGTTTTTCAGACTGAGCTTGTGGCAGGCCACGTTGCTAATTTGTTAACTTCTATTTACTTTTTCTATGGCTTCTTTAGGATTTTCTATGCAGACAAATGATGTCATAAGTGCATAGAAACAATTATATGTGTATACCTTTTATTTCTTTTCTTGCCATATTGTCCTGATTAGGTCCTCCAGAGTGATGTTGAAGAGGAGAGTGTGAGCAGACCAACTTTCATGTCATATCACGGAGGGAAAGCATTTAGAATTTTATCATTAGGTCTGGCGTTAGCTATTAGCTTCATTAGATGCCCTTTATTAGGTTAAAGAAGTTCCTTTTATTCCTAATTTATTATCATGAAAGGATACAAAAGCTTGTCAAAAAAAATCATCATCTTTTGATCTATATCATATAGTTTTCCTAGTTTAGTCTTTTAATATAGTATATTACATTGATTTTTGCATCTTGAACCAGCCTTGCATTCCTGGGGTAAATCATACTTAGTCAAAGTGTATTATTCTTTTCATATGTTGCTGGATTCAAATTGCTAATATTATGTTGAGGCATTTTTGCTCTGTGTTAATATGGTCTATTGTCATGTCATGTCCTTTTCTCGTAATATTGTTGTCTGGTTTTGGTATCAGGATAATTGTGGCCTTATAAAATGATGTGTGAAATGTTCTCTCTTTTGTATTCTAGAAGATTTTGGTAGCGTCTGTATTATTTTTTCTTTAAATGTTCGGTAGAACTTCCCAGTAAAGTCCCTGGGCATGGAGATTTCTTTGTAGGAAAATTTTAACTACAAATTCAGTTTATTTAATCAATATAGCATTACTGAAATTGTGTACTTCTTTTTGAGTGAACTTTGGTAGTTCACGTCTTTCAAGGAATTTGTCTAGTTCGTCTATGTTGTTGAATTTAAGGACATGCTATTATTTTTGTATTCTCTTACTACCCTTTTAATATGTATAGGGTCTACTGATGTTTCCTTTTTCATAACTAATAGTTTTAGTTTGTGTCTTCTCTCTTTTTTACTTGATACTAGAAAAACAGACTAGAGATTTATTAGTTTCATAGATCATTTTAAAGAACCAGGTTTTAGTTTTATTGTTTCTCTTTTGGTTTTTGTTTTCAGTTTTGTTCTTCTAGTTTTCTCACTTACTTTGTCCTCCTTGTTTTGAAATTTCTCTTCTTTTTCCAGACAGTTTCTTATGACAAAAACTTGGATTATTGATATAAGAACTTTCTTCTTTTATAAAACAAGCATTTACTACTAGAAATCTTCCTTGAAGCACTTGTGTAACTGGATCCCACAGATATTTACTTGTGATAAATATTTATGTGTTGTGTATTTTATTTTTCATTAAATTCAAAATATTTTCTCATTTTTCCCTGCAGCTTCCTTTCTGACCTTAGAGTTATTTAGAAGTGTGTTATTCAATTTCAGAATATTTGGGGATTTTCCAGAAATGTTTCTGTCATTGATTTTGGATTTAATTTCATTATGGTTTGGGAACATTCTTTGTATAATTTTGATTCCTTTAAATTTGCTGAGATTTGCTTTTCTTAAGATTTTATTTATTTATTTGACAGAGAGAGACACAGCGAGAGAGGGAGCACAAGCAGGGGGAGTGGGAGAGGGAGAAGCAGGCTTCCCGTGGACCAGGGAGCCCGATGCGGGACTCGATCCCAGGACCCTGGGATTATGACCTGAGCTGAAGGCAGACGCTTAATGACTGAGCCACCCAGGTGCCCCTGAGATTTGCTTTTTGACCCATAACATGATCTAATTTGGTGAATGTTCCATATGTACTTGAAAATACATATATACATGTATATATATGGCTGTTGTTGATTGGAGTGTTCTATATATGTCAATTAGGTAAAGCTATTTTCTGATCCTTACTGGATTTCTGTCCACTTACTCTATTGTTATCAAGAGAAGGATGTTGCAGTCTCCAACTATAATTATGGTTTAGCATTTTTTCTTTTCAGTGTGCATTAGATTTTGCTTCATTTATTTTGACATATTTGGTTGTTAGGTACATACTTATATAAGATTGTTATGCCTTTTGGTGGGTGAATTGACTCCTATCATTTTGTGATGTCCCTCTTTAAGCTTGCAATATTCGTGGCACTGAAGTATACTTTGTCTGATGTTAATATAACTATCCCATCTTTCTTTTCTTTGGTAGTTTCATGGTATATCTTTTGAAATCTCTGCACTTTGAGCTTATCTGTGTGTTTATCATTAAAGTGAGTTTCTTGTAGACAGGATATAGTTGGATCCTACATTTTTATCCAGTATGTCAGTCTCTATTTTTTAACTGGTGTGTTTCAGTTATTTATTTATTTAGTTAAAGTTTTTAGTTTAATTCCAGTTAGTTAACATACAGTGTTTTCTTAGTTTCAGGTGTACAATATGATGGTTCAACAGTTAACACACATCACCTTGTACTCATCACGACAAGTGCACTCCTTAATCCCCATCACCTGTTTAACCCATCCCCCCACCTCTCCTCTGGTAACCATCAGTTTGTTCTCTAGGGTTGAAAGTCTGTTTCTTGGTTTGCTTCTCTCTTTTTTTCCCCTATGATTGTTTTGTTTCTTAAATTCCACGAGTGAAATCATATGATATTTGTCTTTCTCTGACTGATTTCACTTAGCATTATACTCTAGCTCCATCCATGTCATTGCAAATGGCAAGATTTCATTCTTTTTTATGGCTGAGTAATATTCCATTGTATGTAAATACTATATCTTCTTTATCCATTCATCAATTGTTGGACACTTGGGCTGCTTCCATATCTTGGCCGTTGTAAATAATGCTACTATAAACATAGGGTGCATGTATTCCTTTCAATTAGTATTCTTGTATTCTTTGGGTAAATACCCAGTAGTGCAATTGCTGGATCATAAGGTTGTGTTTTTTTTATCTTTTTGAGGAACCTCCATACTGTTTCCCCACAGTGGCTGCACCAGTTTGCATTCCCACCAACAGTGCATAAGGGTTCCTTTTTCTCCACATCCTTGACAACACTTGTTGTTTCTTGTGTTATTTTAGCCATTCTACCAGGTGTGAGGTGATATCTCATTGTGGTTTTGATTTGCATTTCACTGATGATGAGTGATGTTGAGCATCTTTTCATGTGTCTGCTGGCCATCTGTATGTCTTCTTCAAAGAAATGTCTGTTCATGTCTTCTGCCCATTTTTTGATTGGATGATTCATTTTTGGGGTGTTGCATTTTATTATTTATATATTTTAGATATTAACCCTTTATCATATCTGTCATTTGCAAATATCTCCTCCCATTCCATAGGTTGCCTTTTAGTTTTGTTGATTGTTTCCTTCACCACACAGAAGCTTTTTATTTGGGTTATTTATTTTTGATGGAGCTATTGATATGTTTGGCTTAGAATATGCCATCTTCCTGGTTGTTTAATGATTGTTCCTCTTCTTTGTTTTTTTTTTTTCCCTCTTTTCTAGTCTACCTTCTTTTATATTGTTTTATGATTCCAGTTTTCCTGCTACTGCCTTATTATTTATACCTTTTTTGGATTTCTAATGGTTGCAGTAAGGTTTACAACTTTCCTCTTCAATTTCTCATGGGCTGCCTTCAAATATTACCTACATGTCTGCAATGTCTAATACTTGTGTCGTATGTTGGTTTGTATTTAGTGACTAATTTTTCTCTTGACTTTTTTGTTACATTTTACTGCTTCTTCACATGTATAGCAAATTTTGCACACTGGATATTGTGGATCATGCATTATAGATGCCCTGGGTTTTGTTATCTTCCTCTGGAAAGTGTTGTTTCATTGTACTATGCATTTACATTACCAGTGGATCACCTTACTCTTTTGGTGCCGTGGTTTTAGGCTTTCTTAGGTGACTCTTTCATTTTGCCTCTAGCCCTGGGATATAGTGTTTACTGCTTTCTCAGGGGCTGCCTTGGTCATCTATAGAATTTGACCATGCTAGTTAAAAATGGTATACAAGTGTCACCCTAGGTTAACTAAACATTCAGATTTTTAAAATTTTGGGGTGCCTGGGTGGCTCAGTCAGTTAAGCATCTTACTCTTGGTTTTGACTCAGGTTATGATCTCAGGATCCTGGGATAGGGCCCTACATCGGGCTCCACACTCAGCATTGAGTCTGCTCGTCTCTCTTCCTCTGCTCTCTCTCTCTCTTATAAATAAAATCTTTTTAAAGAGAACTTTTAAATGTTTACTTTTTGAGTATAAACAACTCTTTTTCCTTTTTATGAGAAAAATCTGCTTCCCTTTAGAGTTGGCAGTGCAAGAAGCTAAAGGAGAAAGACTAAATACAAACCAACATACGACATACAAATGACCCAAGTCTGTTATCTCAGGCTGGAGAAATTAGTTTTGTATAAGGTGGAAACAATGATGTGATTTTATTTTTTTTTTCTGCATAACACTTTTCCTTTATTTCCTTCCTACATATTTCTTTTCTTTATTATATTATGTTAATCACCAGACATTACATCATTAGTTTTTGATGTAGTGTTCCATGATTCATTGTTTGTGTATAACACCCAGTGCTCCATGCAGAACGTGCCCTCTTTAATACCCATCACCAGGCTAGCCCATCCCCCCACCCCCTCCCCTCTAGAACCCTCAGTTTGTTTCTCAGAGTCCATCATCTCTCATGGTTCGTCTCCCCCTCCAATTTCCCCCCTTCATTCTTCCCCTCCTGCTATCTTCTTCTTCTTCCTCTTTTTTTTTTTTTTTTTAACATATAATGCATTATTTGTTTCAGAGGTACAGGTCGGTGATTCAACAGTCTTACTCAATCAGAGAAAGACATGTATCAAATGATGTGATTTTAGAATGTTAGTTTGGGAAGGGAAATTACTTCTGAGATAGGAAAACTAAGGCTGAGAGAAGGAAGGGGACAATAGGTGACAAATATATGGTTTGCCTATTAGTTTCACATGGGGAACTTGATTCAACTCCACTGACTTTTGAACCAGTCAGCTTTCTATTATCTCCCACCTCCTCCATTTTATTCCTCCCCTCTATTCCATATTGCTATTCTCTGTGTGGATATGGGAGATTAGTTCTGATTTTTGTTCTAGGAGACTTTCCCCCCCCAATCTGTGTTGGAATATATCACCAATCATCACAAAAATTTGTGTGAACACCAATGTGTAAAATTGAGAACATTGCTTTTCATACAGTGTTTCTGGAATACATCTGTCTCTCTTGAGATTTTCCTATGGCTGTAGGTCTCCACCTCAGTACTTGTACTCTTCAAAATGAAAAATCTTGCCATTTTGTGATAAGAGACTGTTGAATAGGCATGGGGATTATTAGAAGCAGTGGCTTCAGAAGTTAGATCAGAAAATATAGCATACTTCGTAATTTCTCTGACTCTCTCCCTGGGACACTGATTCAAAGCTACAAGATAGAGAACTTGGAAAGCTTAGAGTCAGAATAGAAAGACATGGATTCAGCCTTTATTTTAATCAGTGAAAATGCATTGATCTTTGCCTATAGACCAAGCAGTTTTAAAGCTGATATGATAGAGGGATTCAGAGAGGCTTTCTTGATGTCACTCACCCTAAAGATATACAGTCACATTGAGCACATGGAAGAGAACAGCAAGACTACTAAACTAAGGAACTATTTCCATGTTCTTTCAATTAATGATTTTAGAGAAATATCACTCTGATTTTATTATTTCTAGTAGTTAGCAAGTGAGATTATAAAGCAAAATGCTGATCACTGAGATTTAGTTTTCTAAATATGTGTTGTCTATAGTCTAAGACATAGAAAGTTATTATCCCATGGTTCTTGGTTCTTATTAAAATGCAATTCCTGGTGTGCCTGGGTGGCTCAGTCAGTTAGGTGTCTGCCTTTGGCTCAGGTCATGATCCCAGGGTCCTGGGATGGAGCCCGGTGTCAGACTCTCTGCTCAGCAGGGAGTCTGCTTCCTCCTCTCCCTCTCCTTCTGTGCTCTTCCTCTCTCTCCCAAATAAATAAATTAATTAATTAAAAAATGCAATTCCTACTCATTGTAAAAAACTGAACAATAGAGAAATGTATGAAGAAAAAAGTAAAATCACATTCAATGTCACCACTCAGAACTGAGGCAGAGACGTTACACACTTAAACTCTAAAGCCAGGTGGCCTGGATATGAATCACAGCTCCACGTCTGATTAGCCTAATAACCTCTGGGAAGTTACCTGGTTTCCTCATCTGTAAACTGGGGGTAAGGAGAAATATTTAAATAGTGCTATTTTTCCTTCCAGTCTCTCTCTCTTTTTTTACTATGCAAAAGTGGCATCATACTAAGCCTAATTTTTTCTTGCCCTTAACTTTGTATGCTGGACAAAATGTTTTTTTCAAGGAATACAAGATGTCCAATCTTTTAGAAAGCAAGTATTGATGGTCAGAATCTGACTTTGCCAGATCACTTAAAATTGCATATTTAATTCCCCAGTGAATTCCGTATACTTTTGAGTCTATACAGGCCTCCTGGTGGTTCATTATGATGCTTCTCTATTTTGCTAAACGAATGTGATGATTCACATGGGGATAGTGGAAGACAGTATAAAGCTAGGAAATGGGAAATTATAACTGTGAGCCCAAGGTAATGTTCAAATGGCCCCTGAAGAAATGGGACAGAGTCTCTGCTCTCAGTTTATCAGTGAGTTGTGGCATGCCTACTGTCTCAATACTTCTGTGCAGGAGATTTTGTTATTCAATGGGTAAGATCGCAGTCTGTAAAGTCTGACAGCTTAAATCCAGACCATGGCTCTGAAACCTATTATCTGTGCTGTCTTAAACCAAGATGGGTCCAAATTACTTAAGTTCCTTAAGCCTCAAGTACCTCTTTAATAATTTAGGAATAACATCACCTGGCTTATGGAGTTGTGCAGTTTTCAGTAAAAGACCTTCACTCCCTGCATATAGTAGGTGCTCAGTAAGGGGTGGATGCTAATGACTGGGATGGTAGTTAAGGATGATGATGCTGGTGATCAGTGTAATGGTGAACACAAAGGTTTGATACTTTGATACTTGATGGGTTTAGTAGTTGGAAAAGTTGTTTAACATTTCAAAGCTTGCATCAGTGAAGATGGTAACTCTCTGAGCTGGTGTTAGGATTAAAGGGGACTGCATGAGAAAGTGCTTGGCACAAGGCAAACCCTCTATACAGGTTAGCTCTTACTCTCCTTATTTATAACAAAAAACACTACTAGTTCCAGTGAAAATATTTAATAAATTCCTTACTCTTCTTAGGGGATTAGAAGAAAATGGTTCCTGTCATAATTAAGAGGATTTACTTAAGACCCTAGTACAAAAAAATACCAAGGTTGGAAAAGTGCTCTTGTTGTTAGCTCTTTTGAGATTCTCTTCTTCTAGAATGAGAAAAGCAAATTGGGTCCCACTTGCTTTTGATTCTATGGGGCTCTCCCACCCATATTTCCAACACAGAATACCATTCCTTACCATCTGCTTTGTGCTGATAATGCCAAAGAACTTCCTGCCGAAGTTGTTTTTCGGCTCTGGGCCGGCACCAAAAATCTCAACAAATCCTTGGTGGGGCTGAGGAGTGGAAGGCATTGTTATGGCTCTTTTTGACTCATTCTGTCAGCAGTATGATAAATACCGCCACCACAGGACACTGTGCCTTGCAGACAAACACGCCTTGGGCTTTTTGTATGCTCTCTCATCAGCAAGTCACAAATGGAATGCCATAATGTGTCCATTGTATATATTTTTTAATAAGTATAACAAAGACAATATGCTTGTTCCATCTAATCTCAGCTCTTAACTGTGAAAACATAGCACCTTTCTTACGCTAGTGGAATGGAGCAGGAGAAGCCTACACCGGTCTGGCTCCTGGCAGGCCATCCGAAGTACACTTGGTGGGAACCAAGCTGATGGCTTCTGGGCTCAGCTCCCTAAAGCCGAAGTTTTCCAACTACAATTCGACCAGGCAACATGTTGACCATCACAAGGAATTTAGGCATGCATCACCTAATATTCTTTCATTATAAATAAAAGAAAGCTCCACTCAAGCACGCTTAAACAATAAAGTGAAAAGTTGAGAGACGGGCTTCAAGGCTTACTCCAGTTTCCCAAAGGCTTGTCACCAAGGCTTAGGTTTTCTCTGCATTTTCCAGTAGACACTTCCATTCAGGAGCACAGGAAAGCTACCAGTGGCCCCTAAGGCTGAAAGCTTCCTTGTTCTCCAGTGTTGGGAATAGAGATAAGAGTTCTGGGTTTCAGTCTGACTGGAATAACTTAGGTCCAATGCCCATCTCTGAACCAGTCACTTTCTTCAGGGGAAGGAATTGTACCAATCAGCTTACCCTCAGGTAACATGCCTGGGCAGGGCTAGCTCTTCAGAAGCAGCTGGGCTGCCTGGAGGAAGGGTGGATTCCTGAACAGAGTAGGATATTGGTATCAAAAGAAGGGAGATTAGATATCAAAGAAAACTGCTTTAGAGCACTTGGGCAGGGCCCTCTTTTTTCTGAAATCAACCAGAAGCAAGGATCTTGTGGAGTCCTTAGAATTAGCCTTTCTGGGCTGCTGAAACCTTGTACTATATTTTCTGTACAACTCATTTGCCAGGGAACTTGTGCTACTTTGAATTAAATTTTTTTTATCTTTGGCTATTTTTTTCATCATTACTCAGTGAGCTTTAGTACTGAGCCGATGTGTAGAAAACAAAATAAAGGTCTGTGTCTTGTTCTTGGAAGTCTAACAGGAGACAAAACCACCAGTATTAAAAGATAAGATAGCTCCCTGTCTGGTTATCTAGAGGGATGAAGGAAGGGGTAAGAAAGGGAAGGAGCTAGAGGGGGAGGGAGAAGGAAGGAAAAGAAGAAAGGAAGAGACACTAGCTGGCTTACTCATGGTGTTGTAGTAGTGAGTAAATCTGTCCCTCCTGCCACCAACCCCAGAAGAGCTTATTCTATAGCTTATAGGGACCTGTGGGGAAGCAACACTAGGTGGCCAATCAACTCCTAAAATTTGAAACATCTGCCTTTCTGACTTTTGATTTGAGCTCCTACTGGAAAACATTTTTTTTCTTTGTTTATTCATAGCTTCTTAATGTGTATGTCCTCTGCATCCTATTAGATACCCAGAGGGGCCTCTTGAACCTCAGTTTTAGCTGCTCTAGAGGCTAACTTCCATGTATTTCCCTGGGTTACCAAAAGAGAACTTTCTACAGGTTCCATAGCTTACAGTTTTCAGACCATTCCAAATGTTGTCTAGGGGCAAGTGTCTATCCTTCCATCTTTTTCCAGTTAGTGGTACAAGGGTAGTAACGTGGCTTTGAGCATCTCATTCCATGTACATATAGAAGTGTATGTGCTTACGTGGATGGTGCAGTTGCCTACAGTGTGTCATGGGAACAGGGGGTACATGCTTCCCTAAGAGGGATAGCTCCCTATGGAGAAGGCAACATTCAGTAGGTCTTTTTAGAACTCAGATGATGTTCTCTAAGGGTGGGGATGAGGTGGCTGCAACACTCAGAGCCTTGCTGGTCCCTGAGCCAGCAGCATCAGCACTACCTGGGAGCAGATGAGAAAGGCAGAATCATTGACCCCACTCTAGAGCCACTGAACAGAATCTGCATTTCAACAAGATCCTCAGGTCATCTGTAAGCATAGGTTTGAGGAGCACTCCTTTAGATCAGTAGGGTCTCAGCCTTGGCAGCACAGTGGAATCACTTGAATAGCTTAAAAAAATAGACATGCTTTGGCCCTACATCCAGGATTCTAATATAATTTGTTTTATGTGTGGCCCAGGCATCAGTTGAAATAAAACAAAACAAGAAGCTCCCTGGGTGATTCTAATGGGCTCTGTCTGGGTCTCAGCACTGAGGGAGAAGAAGGATGATGCACTCAGGCCCATGGCAGTGAGCATGGCTGGGTGGTGGGAAGGAAGGTAGCCTAAGGGTTGCAGCAGCTGAACACATCAGGCTGGAGAGAGAGCCAGCTGGATCATCCAGGCTCTTATTTGCTTCCCTCATGTGTACACCATTGGGTAGATCCTAAGGGAGCCATGGAAGGGTATAAAGAGGGGGATGGAGTGGTCAGCCTTGCGTTTGGGAAGTACTATGCCACCTCAAGAACGGAGAGGGGCTTATAGCAGGGAAGGTGTGCTAAAAATGATACAGCTTGGGAGGGCCAGCCGCATCATTTGCAGGGTCCACTACAAAATGAAAATGTGGGCTGCTTCATCAAAAAGCAGGAGAAAAGTGTCATTCAAGGTACCTAAATGGTAAGACATTTTCCTTCTTTCTGTGGTCTCTCTTGACCTGTCCTGCTACTTTTTACTTGTTATTTAATCTTGTGCTCCCTCAGACACAGGGACTCTGACTGGGTAAGTGCAGACTCTCAGAGGCACCCCCAGGTCCTGCTCCCATGACTCTAGGGTGAGCAGCCTGCTGGCTGCTGGGTGCTCCCTTCCACTAATCACTGGATGGAGGTGCCATGTCCTACTCAGAGAAATAGTCAAAGAATGCAAATTTAAAGATAAAATTAAAAATTTCAAGACAGTACTGCAGAATAGTAAACCCTCGGTGATAAGCCGTTCTGAGCATAGGTCCCTGGTGACTACACTGGTGCTCGCCCATAAGGCTGGCCCTGAGCCGTGGCAGATGGGAGGGTGGGCTCGAGAGGTATCAACGAGATGGCCAAATCAGCGCATGGCAACCTTCAAAGACAACCACGCTGAGAATCATAGCAAGAACTCTGGCTTGTGCGATTGATACACATTGGTACTATTAAGAGAGCCAGGGAAACAGGGGCGTTAATTATTGGGATTGGGGGCAGGGGCAACTTTTAGGTACCTGTGAATCCTCCCCTTGTTCCAACGTTTAATTGTCCCTCTTGTCTCTGGTTTAATTGCATGGGCTGGCACTGTCAGAACAAGGGTGAATAGTGGAGGAGACAGTGAGCCCTTAGGCCTTCTTCCGACTCTAATTAGACAGCCCCGAGCCGTTTATCCTGAACTTGATGCTAAATTTGGTTCACAATCAAGTGTCTATTTCTGTTCTCTTAGATTGTTTTCCAGAATAAGATTTTCATGAAATGTCTTTTAGGCACCTACAGAACACACCCCACAGCACTGGTTCTTTTCCAACTCCATACAGGGTGCCTCACATGAATACACTTATGGAAGGATGCGAACAGGATGTCAAGTGGGGATTTCCTTGTAGTCCGGGGTTGAGGTGAGGACAGAGTGGCGCTGGGCACCACAGGTTCTAAAGGGAACAGCCCTTGAGCCAGCACTAGAGTTGGAAATCCTCCCCCCACTCCCCACCCCCAAACCTACTTGAGGATAGACAACTGGCCCACATTTTGTCTGCCATGTGAATATCAATGAGGGACCCAACAGGAAAGAGACTGGGGTTCCTGGAAAGAGGTTCTTCCATCCAGGGGGCGCTGTTTCCTGCTGGGAGCCAGATGGGCAGTGGAAGAATGCTCCCGGAGACTCTTCTGTATTTTGGGGGTGCCTAAAGAAGGATGAGTCCAGCATTGGTCAAATGTCTGCTAGGCAACAGATGTGCTAATATGTCCGTGTGCCTGTCTGAACAGGGCAAAGAGACCTGGAGGGAAAGAATGAAGGTTGGAGAAGGGACAGCACAAAAGTGGCCTGTGTCTGGGCTAGCAAAGATCTGTGTTCCCCAAGGGCCAGGTGGGCAGTGTGGAAGATAGCGCTCATCTCGCTTAAACCCAACAAGATGGCTGCTGTCTGGATGAGGTCCACACAAGGGCAAGAAGTTTGCAGTAACTGCTGATGGTAGTTGCTGTGGGGGTGGCCCCATTGGGACACGTTGAAGAGCTGGGGATCCTCTGAAGAATCCATCAGAACCTCACAAGAGAGCCAGCATATGGATGCTGGGCAGCACAGAAGACACCAGAAGACAAGCCATGGTGAGACAGGCAGCCTGGTAACTGCTGAAGAGGTTAGAACCTAGAAGCTTGAAGGAAGAATAATGTAGAGCTTTGAACTAGTTACAAAATCAGAGTGGCCAACTAGCCTGGCCTAATTGTACTAACCTAGAGTTGTCAGAAAGTCAAGGAATCCATACAAGATGTCACTTAGAGTTGAGGAAGCAGGAACTCCACATAGTAGGCTGGAAAACAGAGTCAAGAAAGGAAGGAGGGAAGGAATTGTTTCATGTTTTGATTAAGCCCTGACACTTTGTTGGGGGGGGGTGAGCAGATGAGGCACTGCTATTTATTCTTTCACCTTCTTTGGGCTGAGCATGAGTCGGTGCTGGAGCTGGAACTGCCCTGCATGTCCCTCATGCTGTCTGATAGTATGGCTGCGGAGTTATGTTAGAACACGTCGTCAATACTTAATTTCTAGTTTGAATTTAAAGAGTCACCAAATGTTTGCTCCCCCCAGGTTATGGGCCTGGGTCAGTGTAGGCATTTGGAGGCATGGTGGGGGAGGACAGGCATCTTCCTACCCCTAAAGAGAGTACGATCCCAGTGGAGAGCCACAGTCCCGTACCCAGCCCCTCTGGAGCGTAGTACTACAAGGGACAAGATCCAGGCTGAATTCAAATCCCCTCTGATTTACTCCTTGTCTTTTATTTTATGTTAGGATGAAATCTGGGAATTTTATAAATGGCAAAAATCTATAAAGTGTGGAAGACTTCAAAGTGTTTTCTAGAGTCCATCCGGCCCCAGTTATTTGTCAAGCCACCGTTTTGTACCGAATTAACAAAAGCCAAGCCAACCAAGTTCTCCAAATATTCATCGCGGGGCCTCTAAGTGTCTCATCCCTGAGTCCTTCCCATCACACGTGTTAGTCCAGGGAGCAGCATGATCGCTTCCCTCATCTGGTCGGCAAAGCCCCTCTTCAGGGATAGCGAGCGTGCAGCTAATAGTCTCTCTTGTCAGGGGAGGCCGTCTTGAAATCACATCATGCCCACTCCCCCCTGCCCCCCGCCCAAAGTCTTTCTCTGTCTAGATCCAGTGGAAAAGGGAGGACTGGGTTATTTCACTTCCGGCAATGGACACATCACAGTTGCCTCCCTCTTCCCTCCTCTCTCCCTGGAGGACCTAATTTATTTCACGCATTTTGACCTATCCCCGCTTAGAAACCGCCGCTGTGATTCTGTGTTGAGGCATTTCCCTGCTGCCTTTTTTGGCCCCCAGGCAAACCCAGGCCCTGGTTCCTCTGCACAATGATGTCAGTCTGGCTGCTGGGCCCAGCTGGATGGAGGTGTGTTTTATGAAGTTCAACCCTGCACCCTGGGCCATAAATACACGTTGTGCACATAAATGTACAGCTAACATTGCCCAGACCCCTCCGAAGCACCATGTTAATAAGCAGACAGTAAGTCTTTAAAATATGGAAAAGCAGTTAATCTTTCCGCTGGCAAATCCTTTGTAGGGGGGTGTTTTCCTCTCTTTCAGGATAGCTGCGTGCAAGGCTTTTCATCTCCTAGGATTTGGGGGGAAAAGAGAAGTTTGCTGAGGGGCTTCCTTGAGAAAACTTGGGGAGCCTTCTACTAAGAGAAGAAATGTGTTAAAAATAATATCTTGCCCTTGTCCTTAAGCGAGGAATCACTCTGGGTCTGCCCTCAAGGAACTGGAGCACTAATACTTCCCATACAAGACAGCACATCTGCTGGCCCCCGTGATAGACCGAAAAGGGCCTGGGCCTCGGAGGCTTGCCATCTGCCCCTGTTACTCCAGGAAGTCACCCAGCCTCTTGTTCCCCCATCTCTAAAATGGGCACAAGCGTGTCTCAATCCATATAGCTTCTATATGAGTTTGCGCACCCCCCTGAGTCCCAGTTTTCTCTTTTGCAGAAGGAGAAAGTCAGTACTCGGCCCTTAGCATCACACCCCATTTTATAAATGTTTGAAGAATACTGGAACACATTCTCCTTCTAAAGAACTTCAGTGTTATGGATTCACTTCATTTCTCTTGACAATTACCCCTCCTCCCCCGGTCACTTTCCTCCCTTCCTCCCCTCCCCTGGTCTGCTCCCTGGCTCTCTTTCCTCCTGATGACATGGTAGAAGGAACAGACTTGAGGGTGAGGTTGGGGGCTTAGCAGACAGAAGGTGCCTTGGGCCAATACCTGCTTGCCTCACGGGCCAGAGAGCAAGTTTGTAGTTTGCCTCCCACCTGCTGGGCAGCCATGATGTTTTCTGCGTGTCTCGCGAGGAGAATAGGAGTTGCCAGTGGGTTGATTTAAGGATGATGTAAGTGAGAGCTCTCAATCTGGAGATGACATAGTCTTTTGCCTTATAAATATTTCATTTCATTTGGTACTTCCATTTCTTCTTATTGCTAAGAAGACCCTTCATACATTCTGTCTTTTGTTGCTTTCAACTCACATGTGGTCCCACTTGTTTAGTCCATTGATTCTTACTGTGACTGACATGAGTCATGCACGGATTGCTTACTGATTTGCTATCCCTAACACATCTGATACACCTTACCCATCCCACTTATTTTTCTTGTTCTCCGTAGCAGAATTAAATATTCTTCGATGAAGATTTCTAAATATTCTTAAATATTCATACTTTATTATAGTTTTGCAACGTTGTTTTCCCACTTACTGTGTTTGGGGTATTCTTTCTTTTTTTAAAATTATTAATTAATTAATTAATTTATTTATTTGAGACAGAAAGAGAGAGCACAAGGGGAGGGGCAGATGGAGAAGCAGACTCCCTGCTGAGCCCGATGCAGGACTCGATCCCAGGACCCTGGGATCATGACCCGAGCCAAAGGCAGACGCTTAACTGACTCAGCCGCCCAGGGATCCCTGGGGTGTTCTTTCACAGCAACAAGTATTTTTTTTTTTTAAGGAAGGAAATTGTTAGTCTTTTTTTTTTTTTTTAAGATTTTTATTTATTTGAGAGAGAGAATGAGAGAGAGAGAAAGCACATGAGAGGGGGGAGGGTCAGAGGGAGAAGCAGACTCCCCACCGAGCAGGGAGCCCAATGCGGGACTCGATCCCGGGGCTCCAGGATCATGACCTGAGCCGAAGGCAGTCGCCCAACCAACTGAGCCACCCAGGCATCACAGCAATAAGTAGTCTCCTTCCCCCTTTTATCTGGTGCTGCCAAGTAGACCACAGAATGGACACACTGTTGCTTACTTAATCCTCCCTCTGTTGATGGACTTTGAGGTGGGTTTCCTTTTTTTTTCTTTTCTCAGTGAACAATGTTACCAAGAGCATCATTACACATGACTTCTAAGGTTCCTGAGCAGGAGTGTATCTTACTGAGAAGTAAAACTACTGAAAAAATAGGATTGCCATGATTTCCACTGTAATAATAACAGATTGTTCTCATCGTGGTTTTATTCACTTTCCCACCAGCAGTGTAGAATGATGTTCACGTCTTCAGATGCCATCATTTGATGTTAGCGTAGATTAAATTTTGGCCATTCTGCTGGTAAAAAGTGCATTTCATTACTTTAGTCTCATTTTAATGTGTATTTTCTCTTTTAGAGAGATCGAACTCCTTTTAATGTGCCAGGTGTCCATCCATGTTTCCTTTTCTATAAGTCCTCTTGTGGGTTTTGACATAGGTGAGGGCACACGCCTTGGTTTTGCTTCCCTTTACCTAAAACTCAAGTTTATGCGATTGTCCGGACTATTCTTTATATTTACCCTTCTGAATGAATCTTAGGATCAATACCTAAAATTCCATCAAAAATCCCAGTAAGAATCCCTTTGAATTCCTTTGCTTGAATTAAAAGGTCCACTGAAAGAGAAATGACATCTTTCGTATATAAGTGCTCCTTTCCACCACCCTTGTCCTGCCCCCCCTGCAATTCTTAGTTTGTCTTTTTATGTTCAGTAAAGCTTGGTCATTTTCTTGATAAAGAAGTCTTTTACTAGATTTATTCAGGGCGTCTGGGTGGCTCAGTCGTTAAGCGTCTGCCTTTGGCTCAGGTCATGATCCCAGGGTCCTGGGATTGAGCCCCGCATCGAGCCCCACATCGAGCCCCGCTTTGGGCTCCCTGCTCAGCAGGAAGCCTGCTTCTCCCTCTCCCGCTCCCCCTGCTTGTGTTCCCTCTCTCGCTGTGTCTCTCTCTGTCAAAAAATAAATAAAATCTTTTAAAAAAAAGATTTATTCTTAGGCATTCCATAGTCATTATTGATACTCTCAATGGTTCTTTATTTCATAAATATTTTTTTCATTGGTTATTGCCTTTGTCCAGGGAGAGGCTGTGGTTTGATATGCTGATTATGTAACTGGTCAGCTTGCTGACTTCTTTTATTCTAGTGGTTGGTCAGTGGGTTCACATGGGTTTTCAGTGAACACACTGGTATCTGTTCTTTGGGTGACTTGGTCGTATTCACTTGCAGGTAGATCCTCAATGAGCATTTTAGGGTTTTTTTTTTTTTTTTCACAGCACTTTGTCTCTTTGTGTTTTTACAGCTTGGCCAAATGTTGATAGTTTATACTTTATCCCCAAAGGTGTGTTTGCTCTAACTTTTCAAATTGTTTGCCATTATGTATACATAATAGTCACTTAAAATGCTTAAATGCCTCTGGATCTTTTGGGTTTTAATGTGACTTTGTAACTTCTTTCTTTTGAGCCGAAGGCTGATTTATGTCAATGTTCTTTTAAACCAGAGCTTGGTTCTTTCAGTTATCTTCACAGTTTTATTTGCATTTATTCTTCTGCTTTTATCTTTATAAACTCCGTTCGTCACTGAGTCAACAAGTATTTGCAAAGAATCTGCTCAGTCCCAGGCACAGCTCTAGGTGCTGGGGTAACAGATTACTGGGGCAGAGCGATGCAGCCTTCCTCCCATGGAAACGGCAGTCTGGGGTGAAGGGTGGACAGGAAGCAAGTAAGGACGGAGCAGAGGCCCAGGCTAGAAGAAAGGTAGTCAGGTCACTGGGTCCTTGACAGGACTGATTCAGCGAAGTGGAAAGGAATACAGAAGAATTGTGGTGGGTTTGTGAAAGGAGGGGTGCGGGGAAGTGGACCGACTGTGGAGAATTCTTTTTAGGATTCACACTATGAAAGAAGACAGAGAAATAGGGCGCTAGCTGGAGGTGAGGTCAAGGGAGAGTTTTCTTTTTCCCCGAGGTGGGAGATGTGACAGCATGTTTGTGAACTGAGGGGAACTATGCAATGGTCATGTCTCGTCCCTTCCATCAGCCTCATCGTTGGAGAAGCCTGAGAGCTTGTGGAGAGAGCGACCAGTACTCAACCCAGGGTCCCAGAGGGAAGACCAGGGGTAGGGGCACAGGTGCAGGTGTGTGTTCTTATTTTTTCCAGCTTCTCCATCCAAAAACTTAGTTCATTTACTGGCAAACTGTTTTTCCCCAATAAACATATTTAAGGTCATACCGCAGAGATTTGAGTCTGGGCTGTTCTTAAATTGTCAAGGATTACTTGAATGTGTTTTTTAAAAAATTTTTAATTTCCACTGTTTGTGTATTTTTTGCTATTAATTTCTAATTGTACCCTACCCTAAAAGAACATGTCATTGATGCTTTCTGCTCTTTGGAATGTGTTGCAGTTCCCTGTGTTTGAAAATAGCTTATATTCTCTATTGTTTGGATATGAGGAATTTTCACTCCATTTTTAAATAAATCATGTGTGCATCAATCACTTGAGGCATTTCTATGAGTTTGTACACTCTGATCATAAAGGTTCATATCATAGCTTGTTATGCTACTATACTGTTTTTCAGTACAAACTCTTTTCTTTATTACATTTTAATGATCTTCCCTGTGAATATTTGTAGAAGAATACTACGAAACCTGTCACTCTCTTTTGTCTTTAGCATTTTTCTGGTGTCCTTTGTCCTCTCCTGTCATTCCATATTAGGAGTGTCTTCTTGCAAATAGCATAATGCTGGTGTTTTCGTAAACCCGATTTAAGAATCTCTGCCTTTTTTATTTTTATTTTTTTTTAAAGATTTTATTTATTTATTTGAGAGAGAGAGAGAGAGAAACAGTATGAGAGGGGAGAAGGTCAGAGGGAGAAGCAGGCTCCCCGCCGAGCCGGGAGCCCGATGTGGGACTCGATCCCAGGACTCCGGGATCATGACCTGAGCCGAAGGCAGTTGCTTAACCAACTGAGCCACCCAGGCGCCCTCTCTGCCTTTTTTAAAAATTAACTTTTTGAGTCTCTGCCTTTTAATATGTGAATCTAACCAACAGACATTATGATTGGTAATAATTTTATATTATACCAGTAGTCATGCATGTGTGCTCGCACGCACCTGTGTGTTATTTACCATGCTCTCTTAGATTAATCAGATTTTCATCCTTCAGTTTATTTTCAGTAGTTATCCCTAAATTTTAAAACACAAATTTCTACCTACATCTCCCGTTAGTTAGACTCTATTTTCCTCTGGATTCTGACATACCTTTTATTTCCTTTTTTCCATTCCCTCAGAACTTTAAAAACGTTGCTCTGTTTTCTTCATCTTAAGTCCCCCATTGAGAAGTTTGTGTCGTTCTCATTCTTCTTTAAGTAATTTGTTTCTAGAGACGCTTTTAGGATTGGTCTGTATCTTTGATGATCTGAAGTTTCACTCGTGCATGAATGGACCCTTTTAGTGAAAAAAAAGAAGTCAAATTTTTCTTCAATTGGAAAATATCGTCTCTCCCTTTGGAGCTTCTATTTCATATTTTAATCTCTTGTTCCTTTTTTGGCCATCTGGTAGATTCATTTGGCTTAATATTCTAGTCAATCATTTGTTCTTTAAAGAGTTGTATGATCTTGGTTTCGCATTTGTCTTTGAGACTCTGTTAACCTGCCTTCACCATGGAAATCATTGGTTCTCTGATGAGCACCACCTAAGCTAGGTTATTTTCTTTCTGATAGGCATCACCCATTGCAAAGAGGCCACCTACTAGAGCAATGTCTTTGCAGAGGAGAGAAAGTACCTAGTGCTAAAAGGGGGAGGGTAAAGCCGACAATTTTAAAGTCTAAGTGAGACAGCAAGGTTGAATTTTTTTCCTCAGGCCAAGTAGAGTTATGGAGAAGGGTGGGAGGGTGGAGTCCATGTTCCAGAGCATGGATGGCATCAAGGCAGCATCTCTGAGCAAAGGCATGCCTTGTTCCCTGCTATGGATTAAAAACAAAAACAAAAACACAAACATAATTGCAGAATATTAGATGAATAGGCATCCAGCATTTGTAGACAAGAAACAAGTTGTGTTATAATCTTTGAGCCATTTTTGGATAATTCAACATAAGAGGCATTAAAAGGTAAAAATAAAAAGGTTGTCCTTTCTCCTCTTTATAATTTCCCACAAAACAGAAGGATTCTTCTTCATTGCATGATTTCAGTAAGTCGTGGTGATACACTTCAGAGAATAGAACAAATTTGTTGGGAGAAAGATGAAAGAAGGTAAAACTTACAGAGAAATTGACCACTTTGTTATGTTACAGTCTACCTCATCCGACTGAACAGAATTTAGCGAAATGTCGTGAAAAATTATATTATATGACAGGGATTCTAGACTTGAGCTAAGCATTTAGCTAATCTGTTTGCTCTGGAAGAATATGGGATTTTGTTCTCTAATTTGTTCCTCCAAAGAATCAGTGGTATTTCTTGCTTCAAGAGTGTTTTGACAGTGCTGTTACTTTTGTCATTTCACTGCGTCAGGTGATGAGCGAGCAGGTGCCAATAGGCTTACTTTCCGTTGGACTAACTGTCCTGCTGGACCCGGATGTCAGCACGGCCACATAGCCTGAGCACTAGCACGCATGGCCTCAACACTGTGGAACTCCCAAATGACCCGCATTAATCTCATGCAAACATTGTACCTCTATTATGGGCAGAAATTGTGCGAAGCGGTCCAGGGAAAGGTCTAGGAACTTCATTTCATCATTCTGGGAAGAGAGAGGGACAAAGAACATTGAATGTAATCTGGGAGGAGGAAGCAAGGCTTGGAAAAGCCTGACCCCATCGCCTTGGAAATTGGGTTGATTTAGCCAACGTGACTGTCCTGTTTTGTGCACGTGACTTTCCAGTCTTCCCAAGGTGAGTTTTAGGAGCTATGTGTAGCTGCAGCCATAGGTTTTAACTGTTGTCTTTTTAGCGAAGCTTGGTATTTAAAAGTGAAGAGCCTCACGGAGGAGGCAAGTTCAGTAGTAAAGCAGTCTCCGAGAACTGTGTTCCAAAATATTAGAGGAGTTAACTCCCCAGGGGAGAAGATTACCTCAGGATTCTTGACTTGACAGATGGTAAACGACCACTCACTGTCTCTGTGCTTCATGTTCCAACAGGTCCTTTGTCATCCAGCAAATTCCAAGCAGCAATCTGTTCATGGTGGTGGTGGACAGCAGCTGCCTGTGTGAGTCCATGACCCCCATCACCATGGCGCCCATTGAAATCAGGTATATCCTTTTGTGCGTGGGTCCAGCCACTGCTGCTGAAGCTGGTGAGGGGGATGGACAGTAAGGAAACCTAGGGGAGAAATACTAGAGAGGGGGAAATGACAGCCTTTCCACAATTGGAGAGAGAAAAGTATTTAAGGGAGTTCAGTGCCAAGGTTTGACCTCCAACATGCAGAGTGAGGGAAAGTGACATCTGGGCAATATGCCTTAACTACAGTCAACATAACGAATCCCTTAAGTGTGAACGTTTAAAGGCCCAGAAGATCAGAAGGCGTCCGGAGTCTTGTCATGGCTTCCATCCTGAGGTAAGTCTGCGAACCTTCCTGTTCTCTTTTTCCACCAGATTCACCATGAGAGTCTCATAATGGTCAAAGAACTGTAGCTAAGAAGTTTACTGGTGAGGAAACAATCCCTTGCAGGCAGATCAATGGAAGCAGTGGAAGGCTAACGGCCCTCTACTTTAGCCCCCAACGCCTTCACATTCAGTCTGTGCTTCACGGTCTTATTCTATCTGTGTATAGAGTTTAAAGCTTCTTTACTACCTTCCTTCCCTTTGGGATGGCTCTGCTGTAGTGTAATTACTTTATGCTATTACATACACTGTGGCTCTGACCATCTTGGTTTACTTGTTTCAAATTGTAGTTCAAGTGATATTCTCCTGCTGACTTTTCGACAGCCTTTTATTTGCAAGAAGTCCATGGAAAGCAGAAGTGGCAATATTGGTATCAGGTCAAGAGTCACAGTTTATGCAGGTGGAATGATAAGCTTCCAAACCCCCTCACCACCTGAAGGCACAACTATAAAGGCACTCCATTTACACCAGAAGTGAGGATCCGAAAAAAAAAAAATTAAACTTAGCACTGAGAAAGGTGAATACCCCCAAAGTACCATAGGCAAGGGACGCCTGGGTGGCTCAGTCGGTTAAGCGTCTGCCTTCGGCCCCGGGGCGTGATCCCAGGGTACTGGGATCGAGTCCCACATCGGGCTCCTTGCTCAGCAGGGAGCCTGCTTCTCCCTCTCTCTCCCTCTGCTTGTGCTCTCTCTGTCAAATAAATAAAATCTTTAAAAAAAAAAGTACCATAGGCAAAAAACACCTTTTTGGTCTTTTTGGTCTAACAAAAATAACAGAAATTTAAAAATTAACTCCACCCCACTTCAAAAAATGCAAAGCTTGTCTAGACCAATTATTATTATGGAGAGCCTGGGAGGATCTCCATTCTTAAAAATGCCACCAAAGCCAACTGACCAACTTTAAATCCCACCTTTAAATGGTAAATAATTTTAATCTTTAACTCTCCAAGTCCTAGAGAAGATGTTAAGGTCACTAGAGTACCAATAAGAACTTGGAATTTATTGAGAATATTTGCTTCTATATTCAAAGGAGTGTTCAGTAGCAACATATTATGCAAATATATGCTGGAAAGATCTTTGCTCAAATTCAATGATAAAATTCAAATAAAAAAATCTTTGTGTAGAATTCAAATACAAGTAATAGTCCCCAAATGCTAAAATCGCTTCAGTGAAAACCAGAATGCCTGTGTAGACAACTAAAGTCACTAGAGTAAAAATCTTCTGGAGTTAATAAGATAATTTACTTTGGTAAATAGATATAAGATCAACATTCAAAAAATTAGTATTTCTTTCTGTAAGTTTCTAGAGCTAGTAAGATGAGGTCAGTAGGGCAGCAGAGAAATTCTTAGATATGACAAAGGTTCAATTCAAAGGGGAAAATATAGATTCGATTTTAATGGTAAAATAATAGTCTCACAAGAAATTTTAGGGATTGGAGAAATCTTTCTATCCAAGACCACACAGCTATGGAAGAAAAACAGAATTTCTTTATATAAAAATTATAAATTTTTTTATGGAAAAAGATAATTTTATTTATTTACTTATTTATTTTTTTAAAGATTTTACTTATTTGACAGAGAGAGACACAGTGAGAGAGGGAACACAAGCAGGGGGAGTGGGAGATAATACAGTAGAGCTGGAAAAATGGAGCTGGAAGAATTTCCATCAACCAGTGGATAAAAAGCACACTGCAGAAAGGATTACATAATATGATTTCATTTTTATAAAACAAACCCCTCCTTTCCCCAAACGAAAAGAAAGAAGACACACACAAAACCTTCTATAGCTGTTTCTGCAATGATCAGACCCCTTAGATGTCAACTTTTACTTACATTCTGACAGGAAAACATTAGAAGGCCAATATTCTGCTGTTCTCATTGGATCACAGCAGACATCTCCACCAACAGCCCTTGGCCTCTTGAGTGTTCTGTGTAATAGTATACACAGAGTAGTTTGGCACATTTTATGCGCTGACAACTGAAATCAGAGATTCTCATCATAAACTTGATGAAATTTAGACAAGTGCGTTTCCTTGCACTATCTAGTTTCCAAAAGACTTGATTCCTACATTGGAGGGCGTAGGGGGAGGTCTGGGGACTCGATACAGCTTGGGAAGTTGAAGGCGTCTTGGGATCTATCTGGTTCTAACAGTTCCCGTCTTCCCCTGTAGGAGAACGCAAGGGAGTGTGGCGGTGCGCCCGGTCTGCAGGCCAAGATGGTCCTTACCCTCTTCCCTCTGCTCCTGATGCTCTTCTCAAGGTGACACTGACTGAGATGTTCTCTTGGCATGCTAAATTATGGATAAACTGTGAACCAAAATATGGTGCGACATAGGAGACATGAAATATAGTCCAACCATCAGCATCTCATGGTTTTAAACTGTGCGTGATATAAACTCTTAAAGAAATGTTGGCAAAAAGTTAGCTTTTTACTTTGCCAGTCATGCAAATGTGAGTTTGCTACATGATAATCACCCTTCATCAGAAATGGGACTGCGAGTAGGCAGTGTCCCTTCTGCTTGAAACCCATTGAAACCAATTTAAAACTGTGTACTTTTTAAATAAAGTATATTAAAATCATCATCTTTTTGATTTTTGCTTTATTGCTGAGACTACAGACTGAAAGTTGATTGCATGGAAAAGTCACCCATTCCAGATACCGGGAAAGGAGGATTGTTGGCAGAGACTTCATTCTAAAGCAGATTCTAGACAAATATTTCACAATTGTTTAGGTGCTTCACTCTCAGTTATAAAAATATTTATACAGAAGTAAACCAAAATATCATCTGCATGGGAAGAGTTTATGACAAAGAACCCTGAATTTTTTTGAACTAAGCTTCAATAGAAATCATAATTTGGATGAGGACACAAGCTCCCATAATACTCGAGTATTGGGAGTAGAAATAAAGCCGTAAATCCTAGGAATTCATTCTGAAAAGACTTGACAGAGGAAAAAAACAATGACTAGGGGCACCTGGGTGGCTCAGTCCTTAAGTGTCTGTCTTGGGCTCAGGTCATGATCTCAGGGTCCTGAGACAGAGCCCCCGCATCCAGCTCCCTGCTCGGTGGGAAGCCTGCTTCTCCCTCACCCACTCCCCCCTGCTTGTGTTCCCTCTCTCGCTGTGTCTCTCTCTCTGTCAAATAAATAAATAAAAAATCTTTAAAAAAAAAAAACAATGACTATAAATGACTCTCAAGCTTATTGCTTGAGCATTTGGCTTCTGGCTTTCCCCATAAACAAGGGATGAAATTTGATCTCAAATATTACAAGATGTGAAATTACCCAGATGTGTAAGCATTCCTAAAACACTGGATCCTGACCCAAAGAAAACAGATTCCACTGGATCATGGTTACCAAATAAAGTGGAATAATTTCCATGCTTCAGTAGAATTGAGAATGCCTTATTTTATAAGACAGGCATCTAAAAGTTGTGGGGAGAATGCCACTAAAACTAAAAACAAAACAAAACAACAAAAAAACCACATTGATATTTTAGAAAAACTGATGGAATCATACTGCCTTATCCTAAAATGATGCCAGTATTTATAAGAATAACAATACTACATTGCTATATATCTTGAAATTCTAATGCTTCCAGTGTTGTTAACAATTTAACAATACTGTAACATGCCAAGCTGTCAAAATTTCAACAAGGTTGGGGCTATATAGTTTTGTAACCATGGTGGTCATTGATATTATTCAATTCTGTGCTAAGTAAATGAATGAATTCATTTATGGCCCACACAAGTATCAAAACACATATTTACACTAAATAACCGTAATTATTTTTTTATAAAAAATAACATTACATGACCTACCATTCTCCTTTATATTTCTAGATTTCTATACTGGCAACAAATGGTCAAATATTTAATAATGCCCATAACTGAATACTAATAATGCAAAATATGTGTCTGATAAATATTTATAATTTCACTCCCCATCTATTCACTCACTATTCATTACCTGTAAATTCCCTCCCTGTTCCAAGCAGAGGTGTGGCATCATTTTTAGCACCTTGTGACATGAAGATAGCATAGTTGAGTCACAGTGTTGGTTTGTGGCATCCTCAGGCATCACCTTCAGGTGAATGACCCACCCACCCACCCAGAGCCTCAGAGTCTCTGTTCCCTCAGTGACTCCAACCGACTGGCCATTCCATTTATCTATTTGGATATCTAATAGTTTTCTCCAACATAATGTGACCAGAGCAGAAATATTGATCCCCCTCCACCACACCCTCCTTCCACCTGACTCAGCTTCTCAGACCAAACTCCTCGGAGACTCTCTTGTCTGCTTGTTCCTTCTCAGCCCATCACTCAGTCTCATATCAACAATAATGGGTCTATATGGTATTAGGACCTTGGGAAAGTGACGTTCCTCCTCATGTCTTTGTTTCTTCATCCATAAAAGAGACGGTAATCACGCTTACTCCCTAGGTTGGATGTGAGAATCACACAGGTTAATCAAACAAGGAAGGTATTTTTAAAGAGCACCAGGCAGAGAGATCTCAGGAAACGTTCACTGCTAGGTTTGTGATAGTTCGTGGTGCTTTTATTGTTATTATATGCCAAACACTGTTCTAAGAGCTAGAGACAAAGCCACAGATGATATCAGAGAAGTCCTTGCCCTCATAGAGCTACAATAGAGTAAGAGAAATAAAAAAATAAAGCTATTCTGAATACCAGCGAAAGCAAAAGTGAAAGCGTTATATAGCACACCTAGTTACTAAAATTTTGGCTGGGACATTCAGTATACGGTTGACCCTTGAACAGCATGGGGTTTAGGGGTGCTAACCCCCTGCCTCCCGTGCAGTTGAAAATCTGTGTACAACTCTTGACTCCCCAAAACCTTAACTACTAATAATAGCCTACTATTGACCGGAAGCCCTGTAGATAAACTAAACAGTCGACTAACACATATTTTGGGTGTTATATGTATTATAAACTGTATTCTTACAATAAAGCTAGAGAAAAGAAAATGTTATTAGAAAACCATAAGGAAGAGAAAATGCATTCACAGGTATGTACTGTATTTATCAAAAAAAAAAAACACAAAAACAAATCAGTGTGTAGAGGGACCTGCACGGTTCAATCCTATGTTGTTCAAGGGTCACCTGTAATTGGTAACAGATTCAGAGGCGCCTATAACTCATTACAGAGTAACATCACAACAGTGCTCTTCCAAAGAGAGAAAGCTTTCACATATATATATACATGGATATCCATATTTAATTATATAAAATATGTATATATAGAATAGATAAAATTAATAAAAATACAGAACAATTGCAATATTTATTGAGGGTAGAATAGTAATAAAGCTTGGGGTGCCTGGGTGGCTCAGTCAGTTAAGTGTCTGCCTTCAGCTCAGGTCATGATCCTGGGGTCCTGGGATCGAGTCCCATGTCCTGCTCCCTGCTCAGAGGGAAGCCCGCTTCTCCCTCTCCCTCTGTTGCTCCTCCAGCTTGTGGTGTCTCTCACTCTCCCACTCTCTGGTCAAATAAATAAATAAAATATTTAAAATAAAGAAAAATAAATAAAAAAATAAAACACAGCACAGACAAGAACACAGTATTAAGACATGTAGTTCCCTAAAGTAAGATAGTTATGGTGGTGGTAAAAACTACGGCTTAATACGTAAAATAGTTTAAGCCAAGGAAATATAACATTATTCTTTCAATTATCAACAGCATAGCACTACAGAGAATAATATTTCTGTTGTTATAAGAGACTACAGTTAAATATTAAAATTATAGGCAGAAGAGCACAATTTTATTACTATCAATATTGGAGGTTGTAATCATTTAACAGACACTCGAGGGGTGTTTGACTGTTTGCAGTTTGGGAGCTTTGTAAAGATGCTCCTAATTGGCGTGTGTGTACTGGAGAGACAGAAGGGGACATTTCCCATGCATGATGGTCACATACTCCTGCTGGGGGCTTGGCAGACATCATTTTCCCTAAGCCAGTGATGACAAACCTTGGGCAATTTTGCCCCACCCCCACCCCCAGAGAGGGGGACATTTATCAGTGTCTGGAGACATTTCTTGGTGGTCACAATTTAGGTCAAGGGGAGATGCTGCTGGCTTCGAGTGGGTAGAGCCAAGGATGCCGTTAAACATCCTACAAAGCCCAGGACAGCCTCCACAACAAAGAATTGTTCAACCAAGTATTTCAGTAAGCTCAAGTTGAGAAATCCTGCTCTAATTTTGTAGCAATTATTAGTTTATGTCTTTACAAATTAGAAGACGCCATTGGCCTTCTGGATCCCTGCGTGGTATCAATATTGTGGATGTTGGCCCCATTGATGTCGGCCCCATTGATGTCAGGAATCCCTTACACAGTGGGAGATACTACATTGCAGATTCAATTCAGTTGCCAGCCAGCTAGATCACCTCTTAAAATGTTCAGATGCGGGCTTCTCCTTGCCATCCAGACCCTTCCTGCCATGCAGCCTTCCAATGAACACCCAGCAACCCTCTCTCTCTGTCCATTCACCTGCTCTTTCATTTATGGCGTGGTGCTCATGAGACCCAACCACGTTACTGCTTACTGTCAGCCCCCGCCTACACACCCTGGGAGCGAGGCCTGTACTGTCCACAGCAGCATTCCTGATGCTTGGAATTACTCCTCCTCTTCAGTGACACCCAGGAAGTATCTGCTGGATGCATAAATGAACCACCCCACATCTATCAAAGCCTTCTATTTACAAGGTACCATGCAGAGCACTTGACATCATCATTTCATGCACCTGCTATTATTCCTAACTCCTAATGAGGAAGCCAAGGCTCCACAAGCAAGTTATTTAAGGGTTCTAGAGCCAGTAAGAGGCAGGGTCTTACTCCACACCCTCGACCTTTCACCATTGCCATACCACACACCATATCCATAGACACCAATACCGTGTACCATGGACCTCCACTGCAGCAGACCACAGACACTGCAGGTAGGTAGTAAGACAAGGTGACAACACTTTCTGCTTTGGGAGGCTGTAATGCAGCAGCATTTGGACAAATAGAGGCGATACGAAGCAGTGGACTAGAGTGGTATTTTTGTTAACTATGATTACAGACAGCATATGGTAATAAGACACTATGCCTACCTTTTTTCTACACTCAAAATACAGTACTTTCTACTCCCATACACATTTCGAGTAACGCAGGATGGTTTAAACCAAGGGTCAGCAAGCTTTTCCTGCAGCGGGCCAGAGAAATACCTCAGGCCTTGCACGCCGTCTGGGCTCTGGTACCACTGTTTACTTCTGCCACGGTAGCCAATAAGCACCGTTGTTTCAACAGAACTTTCTGGAGGGAGACTGAAATTTGAATTTCATAAATTTCCACGTGCCACAAAATATTAGTCTTTTTGAGGTTTTTTCAAACACTGGGAGGTATAACCACCGCTCTTAGTCCACAAACTGTGCCAAAACAGGTGCAAGGTCAGATGTGACACGTGGGCCATGGTTTGCCAACCCCCTGACTGACAGTGCTGCTGATGTCGATTTTTGAAGCTATCACAATACGATGAATTAGAAATATCCTTGCAACATGCAGACCTGTGTGTAGAGAGGCTATCCATATTGGAGCTACGGGGCACCTGGGTGGCTCAGTTGGTTAAGCATCTGCCTTTGGCTCAGGTCATGATTGCAGAGGCCTGGGATCGAGCCCCGTGTCGGGCTCCCTGCTCAGTGGGGAGCCTGCTTCTCCCTCTCCCTCTGCCTCTCCCCCTGCTTGCTCTCTCTCTCTCTGTCTCTCAAATAAATACATAAATAAAATCTTTAAGAAAAATATTGGAGCTCTGATGGGACACATATAACCACATGATTTTTACTTTAGCATCATGCAAACTAGCACTATTTCAAGCCCCATAAGGATCTTAGTATAATCTAATGTCTTTATATTCATGTAACTGCAAATATAAAGGGCCCAGCTCACCACAGTGTGCTGGCAATCCTGCTACTTGAGTGTAAGGTGAAGGCTATAGGCCGACGTAATACAGCTCAGCACAGTGTATTATCGTCTCTGTTCCCACGATTATATGTAATAAAGTGAAGCAGAAAATCACGCTGCTCTGCAGGAGCAGAGCAGGAGCCATCTGCAGGGCGTACCTCCTCTCATCCACGCTGAGTCGTGCAGCCCTACACTCTAAGATCGTGTTTTCTACGACTGCGACAGCCCGTATGGTAGGCTGCTAAGAATCTTGTTAATGAAAAACCTACCACAAAACCCTACACCAAACAACACCATATTGTAATTATCCTAGCTCCAAATGGTTGACAATAGTGAGTTATGAGACAGAAATATTTGAGTGTGTCTTTGTAATAAGATATTGTCACTCTGGCATGACATGCCCTTACTGACCATAGCATCAAAACAAGTACTCAGTTGCAGTTACACTGCCCTTGTATTTATAAATAAGCCTCCGTTGTCCTTGACTGTGCCTTTCAGTTACGCTTCCATATAACCTCCACGCAATAGCAGTGAGCCTTGGGTAGGGATGGTGCATGCACAGTGTGCTCGCCATGGACAGTGCTCCCTGGTGAGCACTGCCCACACCGTCCCTTACGCTGCAAGTGGCTGCACGCCATGCACAGACGTATTTTGAAGATGAAAGGTCTGAAGTTCAGGGATTACACGACTTGACTGAGTCACATGGGCAGTCATGGACAAAGCCAGAATTTGAAGGCAGCTTCCTGGACCCGAGAGCCTGTGTTCTGCTCATTTTGCCACCAAGTTAACTTTCACCACGTGGCTCTCTTTCATGCCACGTGCCATCGGGACTGAGTAAGGAGCAATTCCAGAGCCACGTGGCATCATGTGGTCTGTAATGCTGGCACGGCATGACTCCTGGGTCGTTCTGTTATACTCTTTTAACAGAAAGACTGATGTATCACGATTCCACAATAGGGTGAGTCAATGCCGCTGTCCTCAATTTCAGTAGGAACAGCACAGCGACATTCTTTATATTTCTCAGAACAATCACACTGCCCCCCCCAACCCCGTACAGAATCCTTCCTTCCTTCTAGATATGAGAACAATGCAGCTACTACGTTAATGTGGCCTATAGTTTTAGCAGCAACAACAAAAGTGCCTTCATGGAGCCCCGGGGTCTACACTCTCCTACATCCTGTGTCTGGACATCCAGCATTTTAGCATCAAGTTTTCAGTGAACTTGTTAACCACGCATCACTGTGCCTCAAAGCGGGACTGGGGATTGTGACCTCCTCATCTTTGTTTCACTTCTACCTTGCAAAGTGCCTGACACTCTTAGCCATCCCTTAGGCGCTATGGCATCTCCGATACCGAAAGTGATACCTTTGCTGCGCCTCTGTATCCGATGGTCCTATAATTGCAGCATCTGCGAGGATATTACTGCGGAGCCATATCATATTTGCTTCTGGAAGCAACTCTGTCACAATAATAACTAGTATGTGATAGCTATAATTTTAGCAAAAGTACTAATACAACTTTCCTAACACTTAATAGCAAGTATTCACTGACAAGACACACTATTCGAATATCTCCAAAATTGATATACCAGGATGCATTTTGGTTTAGTACGGTGATAAAACAGAATTCTGATTGACCACACATATTATGAGTGCCCTGATGTTAGTAATTTATGGTTTTATGTCAGTACCTACACTATGCTGACTATATTTACAATCAATCATGTTACCGTTCTTTAATAGATATATTGCATGTAATAGATGCAGTGCGACGAGATATAGTGCATATAAATACAGTTCAATAATACACGAATTGTGGGCCCTGATGGGAGATCACGTTGTTTTACATTATTACTCAGGGATATCATAATGTTCTACTAACATGTACTTCTTCTAATGTCAGGGTAAATAGTCATCTATACCCCATTTTCTTTTATTTCTATAAATCCAGAAACGACAGTGATACCATAATAAATTGCTACCTCCAAAGTGGGTAGCCACACTTATAGTTGATGGGGCTGTTGTACCATTACTTACCATCAGTTTGTTACCAGACACCATGTGCTAAAATATAACACTCACCATTTCTTAACCTGTAACAATAACAACCGAGTACCAACCTACCATAAGATGAGTATTATTTCAGTTTTTATTCGTATTATTTTTAGTCTGAGTGTTGCTATTGCTACACTGTGCCACATTTTACATACCCCTCTGACACCACCGAAAGGAATAGAATGAATATTATATAATGCAAGGTCTTTGAAGTCAGACGTGGTCAAACTTAGGCTCGAGTGACAGCTTCACTACTTACTTCTTGTGTGCTTTCGCTCAAAGAACCTGATAATTTTAACCCTCAGGTTTCTCATCTGTGTGGTGGAGCTAATCACAGGACCCAAGTCCCGGTATTCCTCTGTGCTTTATTTTATTTATTTTTTCCTGTGTTTTAAATGAGACCATCTATCTAAAGGAGGAATCCTTCTGATTGCCTAGGATGTGGTAATTTCAATAATAATATGCTGCTATTGTGTTAATTATCTCTACTATTAGTACCCTATACTCATTCTGGTAATTTTCATACTGCCAGGCTACTTAGAAATAATATTACTGCCTAATATGCCATCAGTTTCTTGAACCAATTTTGTAAGAGCAAAGCGACATATCGTCCTATGCTGCATTGACCGCCTCTACTTTCTTCTGCTTTAATGCTATTAATGGTACTTTTAACTCTTTTCTTTTGCCCACACTTCAAGCCATTCCATCCTAAATTTCGCCATACCTCTAAGGATGGCCATATTCAGACATTACTGCTCATCCTGTGCTGTCTGTTAAGTTGGCAAAAAAAAAAAAAATGTATTTACATAACATATCTTACAGATTGTTCTATTTTAATTTTATTTTTTATTTTTTAAGATTTTATTTATTTATTTGAGAGAGAGAGAGAGAGAAACAGCATGAGAGGGGAAAGGGTCAGAGGGAGAAGCAGGCTCCCCGCTGAGTCAGGAGCCCGATGCGGGACTCGATCCTGGGACTCCGGGATCATGACCTGAGCCGAAGGCAGACATTTAACCAACTGAGCCACCCAGGTGCCCCTATTTTAATTTTAAATTTAGTACTGAATAGTAACACCGATATAGCTCTACAGTGCCACCTTCTATTTTAACCTACACTGCATCCCACATGGGCGTGGTGACAGTAATAATATTCCATCGTGCACATTGGTAGACCATAGCATACATTACCTCTAACAGTAGAGATATAAGAACTTTGTCTCCTACTGCTGCTCACACTAGTTTCAATGTCCTTAGTCAATAAATACAACATATACATTTAATCAGAACTGCAGCACACTATGCTCTACTCTGTCGGATGTATTATGCCATCAGTGACAATAATTGGTCCTTGCTATGCTACCTGTAATTATAATAGCGATGATAGCACGGTATGACTAGAGTGGACTGCCCTGATCTCAACTGTGGTGGTAATAAAGTGGCTATACCATTCACTACTATACTGCCCACTTGGTGACATAACATCCAATATTGTTAACTTTAATGCCATGACATTCTACACTCTTCTGCCTATAGCTTAAGTAGCTTAATAGTGGCAAGTCACTGCCAGCCAGTATTGGGAAACAGCACTGTGGCTAGGCTAGCATCCTGTTAGCAATCATACCAGTTCGGGATAGTTGCCGTTCTGCATATAATTTAGTAATAGTATTTCTTTGTATTGTTAATTTTGTAACAAAAAAAGTTCAACGCTGAGATGGCCTTATGTATCTTAAAATATTTTGGTCTATCAAGTCCCAACAGAACTCAATTCATTTTGGTTATGTCAAATGGCAGTCTTAAACACTTAATGGTCTTCAACATTTAGTCTTAAGCATTTAAACATCTGATAATTCAGTGAATCTTCAAAATTCCCCATGCAGTCCCCTAGGTTGCTGGATTCCAGGCTAAGATGTTGAAGTTTAGTTACATACTTGGAGCTGGATCATGTTAACATGATAAAGATTGGTATCACTGGCCTCTTGTTGGGAAGTGTACACTCAGGATACTTCTCAGTTCTGACCCCACATTCATGTCGCCAAAGCCTGTATACAGATCTGACTTTAGTTTTATGAAGGGAAACACAATTTTACAGAGCCTGGAGGGGGTATATGTGTACGGAAAACAAATAAAGCTCAGATTTTGACCACATGGGTCAGTCAAATGTTTTAGGACAGTTCTGGAAGTGATTTCATTAGATATGAAGTTTATGGAGGTCATTGTGAACACAGAGAAGAGAAAGGATCGGAGGGGCCAAGAATAAAAGGAAAATACACAGTTATTAGGGATTGCAATAAACTGGCACTGGGCACTGATATAAATGGACACATTTATAATGTAGTTAGGGGAGGACTTAATCATGGTCCAGTCGTGGCAGTGAGGGAAAGAAAGGAGTCAAGAATGACATCTGAGTTGTTGGATTGGCAAATAGTTTCATGGCGGTGCCGTTCACGGAAGTAAGGAATTCAGAAGAACGGGAAACTTTGGGAAGTAGGGGATGAGGTGGATGGAAAGAAATGAATTCCACCAGGGACATACTTGGCTTAAGATCCCTGCCGAGTATCCAAATAAAGATGTACGGCAAACAAATGGATATATGAGTCCACAAGCTAAGGAGTTGAACCTGAAGATCAGATTTCAAAGGCATCAGTTTACATATAGTGGGAGCGAAAGGAGTCTGGGGAGGCCTCTAGCATGAGAAGAGGAGGGTTTAGGACCACGAGGCACTCCAACATTGAAGAGCTAAGGAAGGATGGGCAATGGGACCAGGAAGCAGTGACCAGAACAACTGGAAAATAGGAGGAGGTCCTGTTGCAAAAGCCATGAGATGTGTAGGCTTCAAAAAGGAAGGGGACATTCAGAAGTGTCAATTGGGTCATGAGGTCAGAAGTGTAAGCAGTGAAACCTGTCCTTGGGTTTAGTAACAGTCCAGCAGAATAAGAATTGCAGGGGTAGGAGGTGGAGGGTAGAGTACAGAAGGCTGAGAAGGCAGTGGGGCATGAGAAAGAAATGAACTTGATTTACAAAGCTCTCAGTTAATTCATGACAAAATAGAAGCTGGACAGACTCTCTTTCCTGATCTTCTTTAATAAACGTTGAATTCTTAAAGTATAATTTTTTATCATAAGTACCCCCAAATTTGGCATACAATTTCAACTTTTCCATATTTCCTTGATTTCTTTGATGATGGACAAAGAAATCAAACTGATACATATGTGCAAATAAATTAGTTAAAGCACTATTCATAAAAATGAAAGGGATGCTGTGCTTCCCATATGGATGGATATTTTCTCAAGACCACTTCATACAAACCACTGACCACCAAACTCGTGCTCTGTATCTGTGGTCACATGAGTTCACATGATGAACTCGTGATACTGGAATTGTTCCATTTCACAGATTCAGAACAAACAAAAAGCACTGGGGCTCAAGGGGTTTAATAATTTGGGAAGATTGCACAGCTGGTGAGCGAAGCTGCCTCCTTGAGCTACATATGTTCTATATGGCATAAAGGACATGCTTGAAATTACATGATGGTAACTCGCAGCTGCAAGTAGCCATGACAAAAAGCACACGTTCCACTAATTCACAAATAGGAAAAAATTGTTTAAAAGTTTTTTAAAAAAAAAAAGGGAAGGAAGAAGGCTGATGCATAATGTTGAAAATACACAAGATTGAATTCAAGGCAAAAAGTATCAACACAAAAATGGACACAGCTCATTAGCAAATGAAACCATTAAAAAATGTCTAAAGCAGAACTATAGGGAGTACAATTGGTAATAAAGATTACAACAGAGCAACTTTCATTGACCTGAGAATATGACCGCAGAATGGACAAAACTTAAGGAAGAGTAGACAGGTTCCGATTAACTCAGTAATACGGATCTGATGAACATATATTAAAGACTATACTCGGAAAATATTTTCTTACAGTGCCAGGGTATCATGTACACAGCCTAGTCACGTGCCTCAGGTTCCCCATTTGGTTGTGCATCCCATGAAGGTGGGGCATTCCTGGGACAGGCACCGAGGGAACCCTCTGCACTGGTCTGCTCACGCTGTGATAACAAAATCCCATAGATTAGGGAGCTTCAATAACAGAAACTTATTTTCTCAGAGCTCTGGAAGCTAGAAGTCCCAGGTCAATGTCCAGTTTCCAGTGAGACCTCTCCTCCTGGCTTACAGATGGCCACCTTCCCACTTTGTCCTCACATTGTGGAGAAAAAGCAATCTCTGGTGTCTCTTCTTCTTTATAAGGACCCCAGTCTTATCACATCAGTGCCCATCTTATGGTCTAATTTAACAGTCCTCTCCTTAAAGCCCCTGTCTCCAATGCAGTCATGATAGGGGTGTAGAGCTTCAACATATGAATTTGGGGGGACACACACATTCAGTCCCTTTTATCTGCAAGAGCCATCCCACCTCCTACATCAGCTTCACGGGAGGAACTCTGACCCACCCTTCCAGCTTTTCCATCTCTGCCAGCCATGTAAGTTTACCATACAGTGAACCCAGCCCCGGTGTTCTCTGATGGTATGGCTCCCATCCCAGGACTAGAAAAGAAGTTGTTTGAGGGGAGGGGAGAATCTTGGTTCTGTATTCCTATTGCTGACACAGTAGCTGGAAGAAAGAGAAAGATCTCAAGGTCCCTTTAGTCAATCACCCAGCCCCAACCATCCCTTTCCTGCCCTGTCTCCTACACCTGGCATCTCCTTTACCGTCCACCCTACCTCTGTCTTCTTCAAGCCTTTATTATGTCTCACTGAAAGGACAACCTCCAGGCCCTGCTGCCTCAGCACCATCCTCTGGGGCAGGAAGGATGTATAAAGTAAATTGTTGAATTAGATGAGAATTTGAATCCTGGCTTTTCAGTTTACTGAGTAAACTAAGTAACTTTGGTTCAGTTCCTTAACCTGACTGAAATGGATTCTCCTCACCTGTAAACAGAGATAATAAAAGGCCCCCGCACAGGACAATTATAGGGAGTGATGTGTAAAGATGGTGCCCGGCACACAGGAAGCACTCACCGATGATCATCCATTATTCAAAGCCAGGATATAGATCTTATACCATTGAAATAAAATTTGCTAACAGCCATCTTGGTTTATTCCACTTTTCTGTTTAAAAACCTCAAGGGGCTTCCTGGTGTCCACCAAATAAAGCTCAAAGACCTTAGCTTGGAGTCATGCTCTGACTCACCTTACTCTCCCAGGATTTGTATCACTACCAGGTCTTGCGCTCCCTTTCTGTACCTCCATGGACATGAGTATAAGCAGAGAGGTCCTTGTCTGAACGTTGCGTTACTCCCTACCCAAATCTCAAATAAAAAAAAAAAAATCTCAACCACATGGTAGCCATCTTAAGTGAATGCAGATCTTTGCTCCATTTTAGTGAAAGCATGCAGCACGAGGGCTGACAAGTGCCACGGAACCTCTCCTAATGAATTGCAGTTTGGAACGAGGACTGTTTTGTGGTTTTTGAAAGAATGAAATTATTCTAAGATCTGACGATAGAGAATCAGCTGGTGTGAGAAAGGTGAGAAGTACCGCTATTCTTGAAAGGATAGGCTTTTGGAAAACTTCTAACCCCATGAGAATTAAAGTGCAACCTTTGTAAACTCATAAGATTATGGGTTTAGAATTAATTAGAGTTGAGTCCTTTCCAGTTCCAGTAACTCAACACTTGGACCCATTATGCAATCATGACTCAGTACGTCCTTCAGAACGCTGCTTTCCAACACGATGGGCATTAAAGGACAGACTTTGTAAATACTTGGGATTGCCAGTTTAAAACTAATTTGACTCAGTGCTTGCTGGTTGCCAGCAATATGAGAGGTGGGGCTTTTTCTGTAATCATATATATCATTCATGAGTTTTTTAAAGAATTCATTTGGAAGATATACAAGGTAGAACTTGATGTACCCATTGTGAAAGCAGTGATGGTAAGTAATAATAGAGAAAAAAAAAAGACAAAGTAAGATTTACCTTTGATGTGTCAGTTCAAATTCTAAGTCTTAAACACCATAATTCAGTTATAGATGTAGACTGCTGAATTAGTTGTATTGTTGTAGCTGATTGATTTCTGTAAAATGCTTTATCGAGATATAATTCGCATACCACAAATTCACCTGTTCAGAGTATACTGTTCAATAGTTTTTTGTGTATTCACCAAGTTGTGCAACTATCACCACAATCTAATTTTAGAATATTTCCACCAGCCTACAAAGAAACCCCATCCTCATTAGCAGTCACTCTCTCCCCGCTCTCTCTTGCCCCCATCCCTAGGCACCCACTAATATACTTTCTGTCTCTGTATTTCTATTTGCACGGTCTGAACATTTCATATGAACAGAAGCATATAACATGTGGTCCCTTCTGACTGACTCCTTTCACGTACCATAATTCTTCCAAGGCTCATGCATGTTGTAGCATGTGTTCAGCACTTCTTTCCTTTTATTAATGAATAATATTTCATTCTATGAATATGCCACATTTTGTTTATTCACTCACGAGTTCATGGACACTTGGGTTGTTTCTACATTCTACTATTATGAACAATACTACCATGAACGCTCGTGTACAAGTTTTTGTGTGGATATATGTTTTCATTTCTCTTGAGTAGATGCTTAGGAGTGGAATTGCTGGTTCATATGGTAACACCATGTTTAATATTTAGAGGAACTGCCAAATTTTTCCAAAGTGACTGTACTATTTCAATTCCCACCGGCATTGTATGAATATTCCATTTCCACCCTATCCTTGCCAATACTTGTTATTCTTTGTCCCTTTCTTTATAGCCATCCTAGTGGGTGTGAAGCAGTATCTCACTGTGGTTTGTTTTGTTGTTTTTTTTTATTTTTTAAAGATTTTATTTATCTATTTGACAGAGAGAGACATAGCGAGAGAGGGAACACAAGCAGGGGGAGTGGGAGAGGGAGGAGCAGGCCTCCCATGGAGCAGGGAGCCCGATGTGGGGCTCGATCCCAGGACCCTGGGATCATGACCTGAGCAGAAGACAGACCCTTAACGACTGAGCCACCCAGGCGCCCCCTCACTGTGGTTTTGATTTGCATTTCCCTAACTGACTTGTAAAAGGGCTAGTATTGCAATGCCCAGTTTCAGAGCTGTGATAAATGAGAGGGCCCATCTATTATCCAATTAGGAATTAGAGAAACCTGGATATGATTCCAAGTCTTTTGGACACCATGCCCCAAGCTCTTGGCCCTGCCTCAGAAACTCTCTGAAAATGTGTCCTCAGAAAGACATTCTCAAAGGTAGTGTGGAAAGGAATTTCAAGTACTTATTTTGTATTTGTAATTCCTGAATAGATCTTCCCTCCGGGAAGCCTTCACATTGTTATCCAGACATCTGAAAATCTCTGAGACAAGGAAATTTTAAATGTAGTTTCTGAAAGCTCTTGCTAAGCAAAAATATGTCTCCTTTGGAGTAAGTGTCTTCCTTTGCTGGCTGGACTCGGGCCTATTAACTCACTTGGCTGAAGCCAGTGAGTCTCAGAGCCAGGTTTCTTCCTTTCCCAGACAGCCCATCACACATGGTGAAGGACCAGGGGAGAAGATGAACACTCAGAAGTGTCATCTTCCTCTTCAAGAAGTAACTCAAGGTACTTGGGCGTGGGAGAGCGACTTGGGGCCGCCATCTTAATCTGCGGAGGCAGCACATTCCTCACTGTGTGCACAGGAGGTCTTCATTACCCAAAGAGAATTGGTGCTGGAAAAATGCTGATTAACATGCATCCATCAAAAAATAATGACTGAATTTTCAAAATGAACTGTAAAAAAAAAAAAAACCTTACGTGGGGCTTTAACTTGAAAAACCAGTTATTTACTATTTAACATAATAGATCAAAACAGGGCTAGATGAAAACTCTGCCCGCTTAGAAAATATACAATATGAATGAGTGGGGCTTTTTTTCAGTTGTTCTGACAAAGTTGTAGAATAGTGAAAGTCAACTTAGCCTTGAACTTTTGCAACATTGTTACAAAGTCTCTTCCTCTCTTTTTCAAAATTACTCAAGGATTTCACAAATTTTCCTGAGGGTCTCTCTTCATCTCTGAGAGTCAAATCATTCTCTTTTAAAGCTCCAGTTATATCCTCCATGTGGTTGATTTTCTCTCTTGGTTTATCCCAATCCTTGGTCCCTGGCTGTGGACACGGCTAACTTGATTCTTCGACTTTCAAGGAATGCAAGAAATTCTTCATCCTTTGCAAAGTTTGCCATTTCATTTAGCACTCAGTTTGCCTCGTATGTGCTTTGTGTTTTCTGGTGTCTACACTGCACAATCTACAGGAAACAGACCAGTGGGATGTTGACCAGGTGGGTTGGGACAGGTGCTGCTGATACCCACGGAGGGCTGTGTGAGGCAACTAGACGGTTGCAAACGGTGTTTTGGTGCTGTGCCTTTGCTTCTCCATGCAAACTCATCATTTTTGTACCTCTCATGGTACAGATTTCCTTTATTGGCATTTGGTTTTCCACGTCCCAGGCACAGAGATTCAGTCTGGACTCAGGTTACCTTGAAGACTTGAATACAACCCAGAGTTTGCTGAAGCCTAAACTCGTTTCCATGGCCAACAAGGCCCAGCAGGGTCTCAACAGAGCCCCTCCATTCTGCATCTTCAACTTCATCTCAGGCTTTCCCACCTTGCTTACATAGCTCTAGCCACGCTGGTGTTCTTTATTCCTTGCCAAACCCTTCCTGGCCCCTGGACTTCTTTCCTGTTTGTTCCTTCTCTCTCGAATGCCCTTCTCATGGCTCACATCCTCCAGGTGTCAGTAAAATATCAGCTTCTTGAAGAGCCCTCTGCTGATCACCCCCGTCAAGAGGCAACTTTCCTTTTAATCCCCCTTTTGCATGTCCTCTTGCTTACCTGCTTAATAGCGCTTAATAAGCTACACGGAGATCCTATTTGTTTACTCTCTTATTTCTGTCTGAGGCCAGGACGTAAGTTTCAGGAGAACAAGGACTTTGTTGAATTCTCCTTTACACACAAAAAAACCTGTCTTAGTCTTTGTGAGGTAGAAAAGCTGTGGTTTACAAGTTGCAAAGAGGTAAATGAAGAGAGCTTGGGGGCAGAGCGCTCTATTTCCCTGACTCGAAGAATTTAATTAAAACTTTCTTGGGGATATCAAAAGAATCTTTGCTTCTTTCTAAAATACAGAAGCTAACTTAGACATTTTAGATTGTGTGGAGTGCTTCACAGGGAATTTTCCAGGATTGAGGATTAGATACAAAAAGAAGTTATTTATGTACATTCCTCCTACCTAAGGATTTTTGCCTCATTATCAAATGAATCACCTCACTTTCCCACTGAAGAGGAAGAGGGACACAGAAAGCCAGATAAACTGTTCATTTGGTCATGATCTTTATCAACTTCTGCTCCAAAGGCTCTAAAGTTTACTTAAAGGGCAATTTTCCCGACTTCTTAAAGGCTAAATAAAATTAAGAATATCATGAGAAAAATGCTTCATTGTAACTCATGGGCCATAATTGGATGATCCAGATCAGATTCTGGTTGGTGCCAAAGGGAGATAGTCCCAAGTCCTTGGAACAAAGAAATGGTAAAACTAAACAAGATACAGAAAGATCAAGACTCCATGTTTTCCATTGTTAAGACCTCAGAAACCTATAAAAGCAGTTGTTTTATGGGAACACTTAGCAAAGTACTGCCCAAGTCCATTTTAAAGGTTCAAAATCCTTTGACATATGGCAATCATTATGTGTGCTCAGCTGTCTATCTTGCACAACACTTTCTTCTTCCCTCCCCCAAGGAAAGCATTTCAAGCCCCACATTTACAAGAAGCACTTAGTGGTGAGCAAGGCTCAGAAACAGTCTCAGGAAGACTAGTCCTGGCTAAGAATCCATGAGTACCCAAGCATTTTGTCTCAAGATGGAAGCCTTGAGGCAAAGCTGTTTCAGATTACAAGGGGGTATACATTCCTAGCTGAGGTTTTACTTTAGGAAAAGGTTTAATGACTCAGATGTCCTAGGCAGTAAAATGGAATACATTGTCTTGTTTGGCCTTTTCCAAAAACAGGAGAATATGTGGGTCTCATTGGCCTATTGGGATTTGTTGGGGTTTCCTAGAGATCAGGCAATAGAAATGACAGAAAAACAGGTCAAGGTGAACTCTATCAGTGTGCTTCTGTGGTTCCCTTTAGTGTCAGAGAATGTGCCATATTCTTCAGCACCAGCACACTGAGGTTAAGGTGCTCCTGAGCTCTTAGAAGAACAGGTGGACAATTTCCTCCTTCATTTTACTGTGGGAACAGTTGGTAGAACATACCCACACCATATTCTTGGAAAACCCTCCCCAGTGCTGCTCTGATGTGGCGTTTCTCAGGAAAACCATGCAAAATTTCCCTAGGAAATAAAAATAGTTGAACCCAAGTGTATAAGATGGTGCAGTCCAGGCTCAGCCCAACTATGGAAGCCATAATAAGTTCTCAACGTTCCTTCTTGACCTTGGCCCAAACCAGGATGGGCAAGACCTACAGGAAACATATGATGCCCCACTTTAGAATTTGCCATCGGTCAGTAAAATCCACCCTCCACACCAAAATGCCTGGAAGGAAATTCACATGGACATTTGCTTTTCCCAAAAGTTAAGAGCTTCTATCCAAAGAGCACACGACACACTTGCCTTCTCTGCTAGTGGAAGTATACATTTCTACACTCTTCCTGCCGGTTTTCCTCTGAATAGCTAACTTAAAAAGGTGGGGCTGCAGAGGGTGCCAAGATGAGAGCTTTTTCTCATCTCCTGTCAAATTCAGGTTTTCCAAAAGAAAAATAGGTCCAACTTTAAAAACACTGAATTATAACATGTTGCTTTTTTGAAGCCCCTGGGAAAGATGGCAAAGAGGGGAATGCACCATGCAATACACAGCAAAACTCTGAATCATCTTCTTGAGTCTCAGGCATCACCTCTCCAAAGAGCAATATCCATTTTCTGGTCAGCAACTCCCAATGTCCCCTTGTTTTCTCTCTTGAGGACCCACTTGTCTTTTTTTAAAGAGTTTATTTTTACAAAAGTGAAATTTAAAAAATTATTTTAGCTCATTCCTCTTCTCCCAATTCTTTATTCCTTATCCTCATCAGCACATTAAGTCAAACAGCAAAAAACCTTAGAATGCAAGGGTCGGGAAAAATGCTGTGTCTATGAAAAAGTGTAATTAATTTTTTAAAGACACACAAAGATTTAGTAGATATACATTCTTTGCAGCATTATTTACAATGGTGAAAAATTAGAAACAAACTACATATCTCTTAATCAAGAATTGTTTGAAGAATGCACACGAAATCCTTATGATTGAATGTTATATAGTTGCTAAAAATTGTGTTTTCAAGTGATTTTCATGACTTGGGATATGTATATGGTGTAATACTAAGTAGAAAAATAAAAACGAGATAAAATTCCAGTAAACATTAATTGCCAAGTATGAGTCACTATATGTATATTTACATAGGAAGAAAAAAAGGAAAGAATTATCCCAACATTTTAAGAGTCATTATCTTTAAACTGTGGGGTTGTGAACACATTTTGTTATATTCAATTTTTTTGTGCTTTTCTAGTTTTTCAATTTTTTCCCATAATTTTTATTGAAGTCTATCCATGTACCAGTACCACTCTAGGTGCTGGAGATACAGCCATTCGCAAGCTGGACACAGTCCATGTCTTTTTACATAAAAGCATTTTTTTAATGCAAGAAACTCCTTGAGAATAGCGTCTCCATCTAACCCAATGTAACAGACATCTGTGTTTATCTTCTTCTCCAGGGTTCATTCACTTTTTAAAAAATAAAGCAATATCCTGATTCCTCATTTGGAAGCCACTTCTTTTCCATGGTCATTTGGGTAGTTCATGGGGAGTTGACTCAACGCTAAATTCCAGGAACAAGGCTTGATTGGCTTAAACCATCAATCTCCCCCTGTCATGTAGCACCAATGATTGACTTAAAAAGAAGCATGTGGTTCCATCCAAGAAAGTGACTTCCAGGGTGTGGGGGAACTACACAAAGAGACAGTTTCCATTCCCCTGGATTTGATGGTGTGAGAAACAGGATTTTCTGTTGCCACACACGTGAACTCTCTGGAACGGCTAGGAGGGCTAACGACAATACAAAGCAAGTGAAATCCTGGATTAAGCCTTGCCTGAAACTATCCTTTGGATTTTTCCATTACCTGAGCCAACACATTTCCTTTATTATTGTTTAATCCAATTTAGGTTAGTTTTCTGTTGATTGTATCCTAGGGAAATCTAACGCACAGACTTATGCAAAGCCAACTGCTGGGCGTAGTGACAAGCATGCTGGCTCAGGACTCAGGGGACCCGGGTGCAAGATCTCCATCTTCGCTTAAGTGGCAGCCCCACTTTAGGCAAGTCCAGGCCCACTTGGAACCCACCATCTGCAGAATCAAGTAGCTGACGCACGCAGACCAGGAGTTTCTAAACCCTCCCCTGGGCGATCAAGGCTGCTAAAGAAAATGTGTCTACCAGTTCCCCAGTTTTGAAAGAAAAATAAGGAAACTGTTGTAAGTTTTCATAAAATTAAGTGTATTTCATTTAAAGGACTACCTTTTGCTGTGAGACTATAAAAGTGAAAAGACACTAGTTGCTTTTATTTGTATTTTATGCCCTCGGTTCCCAAAATTAAAAATCGTGAACTTTCGGCAATTCTCTCCAATTCAAATTGTTGAATTGTTTCTCACCCACAAAAGCCCCAACTCTGAAGATCTCTGCACCAAATAATCTTTTAAGGAAACATTCAACTATATATTTCCAACAAGTCTCCTATTTTATAGGAATATGCAATCAACAAATGTAAATCATTTAGCATGAGTCAATATATTTTAAAAGTATTCATAAAGTGGTTAAAGCTAACAATAGTGATCAGGATGCTGATGATGAAAGTGTCAGAGAAACACTCGGCCTTGCTCTCTAGGGCCTGGCAGCCCTCAGACCTCCTTTCTGCTCCTGTCCCATCCTCAGAGCCTCTGCATGGCTGAGCTTTTTCTCCGGAAGGTGACATGGCTGACTTCTCACTCTTTCATCTGGGGTCTATGTTTTCTGTCCAAACAGCAGTATTGACCGCCCTGGCTGAAGGTGCTGCTCCAGCACCTCCCCACCCCGCCAATTCTTTTCTCTCAAATCACCTCCTTGCTGGGGCTTTGAGGTCCCTACACATTGGAAATTGTCTGCGTGTGTCCTTGGGCTGTTCATTTCTACAGGAGCCCAGTCTCTTGTTCACTGCTCTACTCTCAGGATGTAGAAGTGTGCTCAGTGGATGAACAAGCCAAACACATTTGAGAACAGTGCAAAGAGTGTGGGCACTACCCATCTGGCTTTGGCTTTCTGGCTGTGTGTCCTTAGGCAAGCTACTTCACCTCTCTGGGCTCTGGGCTCTGGGCTCATCATCTCAGAAGTGGGCCGAGAGGACCCGCGGGAGAAGGTTATTGTGAAGGTTCTGGTGCACATTGGCATAGCTTGGCACACAGTAGGAGGATAAGAAATCTCCCCTCCCACCTGGGACCTGGAACTGTGAGATCAGCGTGGAGATTTTCAGGTTCCCAATGTAATGAGCTTTACTGTTCCAGTTGAGGCACATTTGGGTTTCTGAATACAGGGCCACCAGACGTTATATGGCTGACCGTCCCTTTTGATCAAATCTTGTGTTTTTGAGAGTCATGAACAGCCCCATCATGAAAGAAAAGCTTGCCACGAGCCACACCACATGAAAAACAAATCTTCCAAATGAGTTATAAAGGAAAATGTGTTCCCCAGCCTGCCCGGGGAAAAATGTTTCAGGGCCAAGAGAGGTGCCTCTGTCTGAGGCTTAAGAGTCTTATCGTCCCAGCCTGAGCGGAGATCATATACCACAAGGGAACAGAAGAGAGGAAAGGGAAGGAAACCCGAAGTTGGCCTGCCACTCTGGGATGAAAGGCGATTTTCTCTGCTAACACACAGCCTGTGGTGAGAGCCCTGGTTAGCTAGATGTCAAAGCTGCAGACAGGGAGGATGACCTCACTGGAAAAGAGAATGGCAACCCTCCCTTGGACTCGGGAATGTGTGCACTAGACAAATGATCTCGATTCCGCTAAGCTAACTTATGGATGATATAAGCCCAATCGCTTCCCCATTTTTCATGCTAATAGATGCAGAGTCAGCCTGGGGAGGGGAGGCAGATGAGGGTGGCTGCTGGCCAAGTCCCCTTCAGAAGATCCCATTAGCCAACAGAATCTCTCTGGAAAGAGTTCCCTGTCCCAGAGAAGCAGCCATTTTTTGTGGACTTGAGCAATAGTCATTGCAATGAAACTCTAGGTCATTAAGCAGGCACTGGTCCTAGGGGCTTGCTGCTTTGGAAAGTGACTGCCGCCGCAATAGACTTCGGCTTGTGGTATAGCTACAGACACTTCTTGCGGGCTCCTGGGTTCAGCTCAGAGCATCTCTGTGGCTCATCTGTGACGGTCTTTCCGGTCACAGAGACTTGCTATTGGACTGCCAAAGAAGTTGGCAAAACAGCAAAACTGGCATTATAGTCATGATATATAGCTTCTTACAATTCACAAGTATTTCCACATTCATGAGCTCATTTGTTCCTACTCTGTGAGTTAGGCGGGGCAAGTATTACCATGCCTCTCCCCTCAGAAATTCAGATATTGAGGCTCAGAGAGGCTGAGCGGCTTGTCGTAGAACACACATCTAGGTAAGGAGAGTGCTAGGATGTGAACCCAGGCCTATACCCAGAGCCCGTTCCTGATGACTTACCAGAGCCTGTGCCACAAGTGACAAATGTACCTGTTCAAGGTTTATGCCATCAAATGCTTCTTTTAAAAAAATCAGACCATGACCATCCTCTAGGATCTCAGATGTGGCTGGAAAACAAGATGATGAAAGTCATCCTGGTTTTGAGAGTCAAATGCCAGTTCCCCAGAGCAAGCCACTTGGGAATTTGGGGCCCATAAGATGCCATATACTCTTGGTTGGCCAAAAACAGCCTCAGCATGACCACTGCCCAGCAAATTAAAAGGAGGGAGATGAGGTCTCCTACTAAAATGGAAATCCAGCGGGAGAAACCAGCTGGGTGTGCTCCCGGCTCCCCCTTCCTCTGTTGCTGGAATTACCCACACCCTTCAATCTGTTGGCAAGACCCCCCAGGCAGTACATTCAACACATTCATTATCATATGGGAAAGATGCGTGTTTGTTTAAAAAGTCAGGTTCTTTAACTTCTATGACTCTTACAACTTCCTAAAGACCCCCAGGCTCTTTGTTGAGCTGAAGAACCAAATTAGGCTTAATATGATCTAATGTAAAGGTCTGAATTATGCCTTGAGTATACTTTCTGGGAGATGAAAGGACCAATATGCTTATAAAGTTCTATTACTCTTTAAAAAAGACTTTTAAAATGTTGGAAGTACCTCCTGGCTAGGGAAAGGATTAGATGCTCTGCTTTCAGTTCATTACTTCTAATATAAACACTCGGTATCCCTAGTGTTCAGCATCATTTGACTGTCTTTATACAAACTGAACAGATGGAAGGCCTTGGGCCTTTGTCTCTGAAGTCAGTTTAATGACTAGGGCAAAGTGAGATGTTTTGTCTGATTAAAGGCTCCGATCTTCAAAGCCATACCTTCTTCCATTTGGGAAATGACAATGTTTATGGTGCCTGTGCCCAGTTGGTGGATGGATGGAGTAGGTAGCAAATCTCTCTTTGTGCCCCAAATACCAGTCCTGGTGAAAAGAGGAGGTCCAAGTGGTCCATATGCTAGCATATGATGCAAGCTCAATGGTGTATAAATCCTTATTAGATGCTATCTAGCAGACACAGGCATCAGATGCATTGGTGAAAATAAATCGAAAGGCATGCAGCTTACTTTTAAAAAATATTTCTAATTTAAAAAAATAACATGTATATTATAGAAATTTGGAAAATGCAGAAAAGCAAAAGCAAAAATCACCCATGATCTTGCAATCTAGAGATCAACACTGTTATCGCCTTGCTATATATGTTTCTATGATTCTCCAAGTATTTAATAGAATCACTTTTTTAAAAAAATTTGAGATCCTATAGATTTGGTGGCTTTCCTTTTTTCACTCATCAGTATATTTGGCATAACTTTCTACATCAGTGAATATAGATGTATTTCATCACCCTTGTTAATCATATCTATCAGGTGGATAGACCATTTATCATAATTGAATTAAGCAATGCACAACTAGTGGACTTTTTTAAAAAGATTTTATTTATTTATTTGAGAGAGAGAGAGAGCAAGCCAGCATGCATGAGTTGGAGGAAAGGGCAGAGGGAGAGGGAGAAGCAGACTCCCCACTGAGCAGGGAGCCTGGTGCGGGACTTGATCCCAGGACCCTGGGATCATGACCTGAGTCAAAGGCAGACACTTAACCAACCAAACCACCCAGGTGTCCCACAACTGGTGGTCTATTAAGTCACTTTCAATTTCTCAATATTATAAAGGGCTGAGATAAAAAAATAAAAATTTTTGTGCAGTAATGTTTTCTGATTGTTCTCTCAGGATAAATTCCTACAGGATTACAGGATCACAGGGAATGCATGTCCATTTCTGACCTTGACATTTACTGTTCAATCACCCTTCCCAGTTTGTACCAGGAACATATCTGGGCACTCATTACTTTGAATTCTGACCCACACAAGATATCATTTTAATGCATAATTTATCTCAACTTTAGAGACAAAAAAATGACTACAGCCAATTAGAGAAAGGCTCATCTGAGCCCACGTGAGGATGAGCATGCTTTGACCATGATGATTGACCATCAATAGTCCCCCCCCATTGTCAGTTTCCCTTTTAAGTCCTTTGTTCCCTTTTTATTGGTTAATGAACTTGTTGCTTGAAAAGTTATCCTCTTCACCTATCACATATGTTTGGTCATGGTAATTTACTTCTGCTTATAGTGGTTTTATTTATGTACCAAGTGTATATACATAGCTCTTTATAACTTTATGCTTCTTTGTGGTTTTTGTATTTGCCCCTATGCTGAGGAAAGCCCCCTCCATCCCAAAGTTGGAGGGTTACCTTTATTTCTTCCTATTATTTTACAATTTCTTTTTATATTTCAGTTTGCCTTGATCTTATTTTTACCACTAATATTTTTTAAAGTGCAGAAATGGCAGGACACTTTGAAATTCCATAGAATTGTTCATCCAAAAAGGCAAAAGGGAGTCCAACCATATCTCTTTCTCTAGCAGCAGGAAGAGAAAAATAGCATGAAGGTAATGGAGAAAAGACCAGACTGAACACACTTTCCCTATTGTACTAAGATTGTGTGTTCTTCATGAGTTAACTTTTAATCAACTCTTTTTGCTAAAAAGCACTTTAACATTGGTGACTGATATATTTCAACCCATCGACTGGAAAATTTGAACATTAGGAGCCATGAATTATAGTGTTCCGATCCCTTTAATGTGTCTAAGCACCTTGGGCAACCTTCTCAAGATGCCCAGATTTCAAATGAGGGACCGGTCAGAGAGAAAGCTCTGCATTTGTGGACTAGGCTGGCCTGCACAAGATGCATCATGAGGCAAGGTCAGTGAGGACATCCCGAGAGAAGAGGACTTGAGCTGCACTTGAAAGATCACGTGGACTGAATTAGAGAGGGGAAACAAAGTAAGGGGACCAGAGTGCCGGCAGGTGCAGAGAAGAGAGGAGGGTCTGGTAATGACATAGGTCATTATTGTACAGGCAGTTCACATTTCACCAAGCGCTTAGATATACAAGTTACTGCCTCTCATCTCTGAACCCCTTTTCCTTCCTCTGTGAAATGGGATAATGCTAAGAAGATCCCATTTCACTTCTTTTCTTCAAAAGAGTTCAGTGAGCACTACTTAATTGAAAATGGGCCTTGCTTGGCATCACTGATGGAAAAGTCCGGGTACAGCCCTCAGGTATGGCTTAATCTGGGAAATGACTTGCTGAGAGCCACCTTCAGAGCCTCTGTCTTCTCTGCTGTTTCATGTCCAGGCTCCATGGGATGGCACAAGATCAGATAGCGGCTGGCCATCTGCATTCTTCTGGGCTCAAGTCCAGGATTCCCTCTCGTTGTATTTGGTCACTTGCCTGTCTGTGAAGCAGTCACTTTGGACTGTGGTTGGGGTGATAGAATTTCCTTTTTGGGCAGGCCCGAATCCTACATCCTATCCCTGGAGCCGTGCATGCAGGACAACCCAAACCCCATAGCCCCACGGTTAAGGAATGATGTTCCTCCAAAGGAGACACGGGGCACTGCTCCTTGGAGAAGAGGGAAGTGATGCTGGTCGGGCTAAAACAACACTCATTTTGACCAAGAACATTAATATTTTAGATTCTGTAAATTAACCCTCAGAGGTTGATGGATTAGGTATCAACCATCCCCATGTTACAGATGATAAAATGGAGGTTCAGAAAGGTTCATTAACTTTCTGCAAATTCTCCCTGCTAGTAAAAGGCATGATCACAACTCACATTTGGTCTTTTTTTTTTTTTTTTAAGATTTTATTTATTTATTTGACAGAGAGAAACAAAGGGAGAGAAGGAACACAAGCAGGGGGAGTGGGAGAAGGAGAAGCAGGCTTCCCGCTGAGCAGGGAGCCCGACGCGGGGCTTAACCCCAGGATCGAAGGCAGACGCTTAACGACTGAGCCACCCAGGTGCCCCATCGCACTTGGTCTTTTGACTCCAGTACCACACCTCAGTGGAAGAATATTTCCATCAAGGCCAAAATACTGAGGCTCAAGCCTGGGCTATGTAGCTGTTCTGTAGATTTCAGACTGGCTGTCTGGGCCACAGTGTGACCATCTTCACCTTGTCCCCACTGACTTTATGCTGAGAACAGATTGAATGAGCAGCCAGCTTTGTGCTGCTGTGGTTCAGTGGGGATTAATGACCCCGAGAAACTGACCTGACAGGTGTGAAAGGGAAGTTTCTGAATGTAAACTGCCTTCTGCCACATGCAATCATTTGTGAGTCAAAAAAAAGAGAGAGAAAGAGATGACAAATTGGCTATTTTCTTCCCCCTATGCCACAAAGGTAATAAATCTGGTGTATGTCTCAGCTGGTATTACCTACTAAAAACAAAATGAAGCGTTTAAATGGTTTGTGTGATGGTTGGCAAGTCAGTAGTGGTTCAAATCTCTTATCTTTCATAAAGATCCAATTCCAATCCACAAATGAGCCTAATATGCTAATGCCTGCTCTGGACCGTGGGGTTTTCTTGTTACGAAATCCCCCACGAGGCCTGACGTGACCGCAGGGTGTACAGTGGCCAAGAGCACTGATTTTATAATCAGACAGATTGTAGCGCTATCACTGACGGGCTCTGTAATCTCCCCAGGCCTCAGTTTTATCATCTGGAAAATGGGAATATGTAGTGGCACTTTCTCACATGGTAAGCTACAGACTCATTTTTATTTTTCATTCCCTGCATATTTCTTATGCACCTAGCACACGTCATGCACTGACTTAGAAGAGGATACAGAGTGGGCAACACAGTCCAGGTTCTGCCTTCTTACAACTTTTGGCTTATTAAAAATGCTATTAATGTACAAGGTGGTGCTGAAGATGCCTCTTAATCAATGACACTCCCATATAAATCTACAATTTATAATAGTGGTACGTGTGGCAAAGGAGGGGCTGAGTGGTAATACAAGAGTGGATGATAGGGAAATGTAATCCAGTCCGAAGATGGGTGGGAATTAACCAGCAAGATCAATTCCCACTCATTTTAGGAATTATGAAATAATCCATCAAAATGTAGATGGATTATACCTTTGCTTATCCTTGTCCTTCGTAATGTGACCAGACCCTCCCATCAAACAGTGGATTCTATTTTTTCCATGTCATGAATCTGGGCTGGTCTTGTGACTTAGTCTGACTCTCTTTCCCAGGAAGGGAGACAGGAAAATGGAATTAAAAAAAAACAAAAACAAAAAACAACAACCAAGAGAAATAACAGATAATAGAATTGAATCCAGAGAGCCTTAGATAATGGGGTTCTCAAGGATGAGCTTCTGTTCAAAAAGTAATACTGAAAATCTCAGCAGGCAAACAGGAAATGATGAAATAAAATCAATGGACACTAAAATGGTGGGTAGCTGAAATGAATAGTTTAACAGCATGTGAGACACAACTGGAAAGTGAAGTGGAAGATAAGCCCCGTGAGATCACCAAGATGATGCCCAGAGAAACAGAAAAAAGGAATGCAAACTGTTCCAGAGAATAGAGACGGAACGCTCCCTAACTCTTTTTATGAAGCCAGAAAAAGTTGATATCAACACCTAACAAGGTGAAATTATAGAAAGAAAAATTACAGCCCAGTCGCTGCAAAAGGCATAGAAGATATATCGTCATCAATGACAAAGTGTTCACAAATTTTCTTCTGTGTTGGGGAAAGAGACAGTGATACCAGTTAGTACCGCTCTGTTCTGTTTGTCCTGCACATCACGGTCGTTGCAAAGAAGCAAGATAAAAAATTAAAATGTACAAAGAGTGAAAGAAAGAAAATGCTAATGTAATTTCCAGATAAAATGAATAGACATGTATAGAATGTAAAAGAATCTACAAACTATTAGAATGAATTTCTCAAGATTGCTAACTATAGGGGTAAAGTTCCAGAAATCTTTTTCTACCTAAAATAATTGAAAAACTATTTCAAACACATCATTATTAATGTCTTAAAATGATCATAATTTTGATAGGACCCATACCCTCTTCACCTGTGGGAATAATTGGACACGCATACAAATAGCGCATCAGGATGCAGATTACCAGTTCCCCTCCTGCCACTGGCCCTTTACTTTAGGGGCCTCCTCTGGCCCTCCTCCAGCCGGCCTTGACCTTTCTTTCATGGTGAGAAAGCCTCAAACCAATGGGGTGGTCTACCCTGTGCTCCCCCTTTTCAGACCACATGCCAGGTACATAGGACCTGGAAAGGACCCTGAGATCCCAGGTCTATTGTCTGAGGGCAGCCTGGGCCACTAGTATGCCCATCTCTGAGCCTAGTGGTTGGTTCTTTGTAGACGGTGTGGACAGAATTTGACCATAGGGGTGTGACAGTCCACTTACTTTATAAGATGAGCTCGGGCTAAGAAGTGGGGGGCCAGGACGAGGCCCAGCTCACTCTGCATCACTGTGTTCCAGCATAGAACTCAAGGGGCCCAGTGAGTCTGCATTTGAACATGGTGCTCCAGGCTCTTATAAAGTCATGCTTACTAAGATTGGAGGACAAGACTACTTTCATATAACAACTTTAAAATATTTAGACACGTGCTATGTCAGCTTTCAGTTGCTCTCTTGGATGAACCAGGCTGCAGATCCACAAATGTTAAGGGAAAACTTGTTCATCCCAATTTCATTTTAACAGAAATTAGGAGTAAATCATAATAATTGATATGGAAAGATGTTTTAAGCTATATTAAGAGGAAAGAGGTTTAAAACTTTTGATCCTCTTGGCGTGTGAAGAGGAGTGTGAGAGTGTATGTATTCCCCGCCCCCCCATTTAAAAGCAAAAGGACATGACAGGCCCTCAGCAAAATGTTGACAAAAGTCATCTGGGTGGAATGGGAGGGTGGGCAGGACATCAGGTAGTATTCAGGTACTTAATTTTTGCTTACTTGAGTTTTCTAATGTTTCAACAATGAATGTGTATCATTTGTGAAATCAAGTAAATATTAAATAAAAAAAAAAAAGAACAAGCCTCTGTGGTAAGACACAACCAGTTTTCTAAGAGAGCTTCAGGATGTCTGAGACTCTTGCACAAGGGAGGATAATTTCGTCTTCCCACTCAGTAATGTCCCCAACTTTCAAGAGACATCATCAGAAAGGACGTTTCTCTCCTCCTACACCCATCCCCTCGGTCACCCACCTGAAGTGGCCCCGAGCCATAGGCTCCCAAATTTGCATATCATTTCCTCACCCTGGAGCTTCAGTTCCTTCCCCAGGGGCAAGAGAGGTACAGGGGGCACCTCGGGATCCCCAGGGGTTGAAAGGCGTGCCTGGGCCGAGGTTCCCTGATTCTGACTCAGAACTGCTGGCTTACCATTTAATTTATGCCTGCTCATGCCTTGACCCATCATTGGGGCAGAACTTCTTTCAACAGAGTCAGGGTGGAGGTGGCAAGTGTGAGAGTAACACAAGAGACTTTAATTAAGTTCTCCTGGAATGCAGGGTGTCTGGGGGCTGGGGCATCGACCCTGCCAGGCTGTTTTCTTTCCGGGGTGCTTACAGCCTTCATAATATCGTTTCGAGTTAAAACAAAACACAGAAGCTTAGTTAATTTATGTCCACTTCCTACACTCTGTTTAGTACATTAACTGTTTCCTTAACTTACTGGGTGATTTTGAAGACTAGGCAGAGTTTATTGTCCGGATGACATTTCTGCTTTTTATTACCAGTTTTACTTTGAAAAAACTTACATATTCAACTGATCACAGATGAAAACTTTTATTAGTGGAAGAGGGTTAAAGGAGCCCATACAAACATCTTGACTTTTTGGCACTCATGGGCTGGAGCCCATTTCAAACGTTGATTGTATATGAACGATCGGATCTGAATGGGCCTTGAAGATCATTACATTTTATGAAACCTGAAGTCCTGAGAAACAATTGTGTGTAAGTTCTCCGGCCAACGCAAAGACAAAATTCTGTGAGCAGATGGCTCTGAGTCAGCTGGCTTAGTATCTTCAGCTGAGAAGGGTCATAGCCCTCAAGACTAAGGGGAGAATAAAGAGTCATTTCTCTGAGTTTCAGAAAGAGAGGAGGACAGGTCAGGAACATATGAGGACAATATGGCGGCCTTAACCACATAGGCTAATCTACAGAAGGTCCAGGTCCAGCTGTAAATGCCTTGTGAATTTCTCTTGTGCCAGCAACAGCCAAACATAATACCACTAATTCTGTGATCTTGAGCAAATCACCTTACCTCTTCATTACTTTTATTCCTTATCCGCAAAATGGCACAATAGAAATATACGTGCCTCCCAGTGTTGTGAAACATGAACAAAAAGGGGAGTGTAACATGTGTACATATAGAAAGGGTCAGTCACAAGCCCTCCTTCAATAGAAGCTCTTTTTATTCTTATGATTGGAAATAATAGAATTGGTCTAAAAGTTAAGAAGACTTAAGGCCTTAGCATAGATGACACAGACCTGTATTCAAATCCAGATTAGATCAGCATGTGCCAGACACTACAGTTACAGGGTATATCTCGTTGATTCATTCCTAGAGCATGCTCTTTCCATATCAGTTAGCAAGGAAAAGTTCATATGAAATAAATCGTTCAGATTAGAGTCAGGCCTAGAGCAGATGGCGCCATGTGAGTCACATCGTTGGGGAAGAGTGAGTGTACTTGCTAAGCAGTAATGATTGATCTGTCCCATGGAAATAGGTAGGTTGGGTCCAATGATGCTACACAATACAGAAGCTCAGTTGATTAATGATCTACCAAAGACCATGAAGGGAAAGACGATTAATCTTTATTGTTTTCATTGACGATAAGAACACTGCCAATTCAGTTGGAAAAGATTACCGCAAAGGGGTGTGAGGCCTTGAAACAGAGACAAATGGCACATGCCCAGAAGCCAGCTTCCTTCAGCAAAAGGAAGATATTCATCATAGGATTACCGTCACCCAAAGAGAAAGCCTCCAAAATAAAGGTTAAGAGAAAAGTAGTTTTCTCACAAGTTTATAAAGCCATGCCCAAAGGGACAATGGAGGCCACACTGTTCTCTGAAAAGAGAGGGTCCAGAATTAATGAGAGACTCAGCGAGGGCCGATGGGTCAAAAATGACACAGGGGACCATGGCAGTTAATCGCCATTAACAATGCCTGAAGAAACAGCCCTGGAATGATCAGGAAACAGGCCAACGGGGAACCTGAAACAGAGAGCACTACTCAGGTCCAGGTCTGGGGACATCACAAAGCCTGGGGAGGTGTAAGAAAATGACCCTATTTACTGTGCAAAGGCTAAGAGTCAGGGGTGATGCAGATTTCAAATCTGGGAAATAAACATTACGTGAGAACTAATGGTTGAGCCAGCTGCCTAGAAGGAAACAAAAAAACAGATTTAGGGATGCTCATCTCTTCCCAGCTAGAGAGGACCAAGGCCTACTCGCCACTTGTTCAAGACGTGACTAGAAAACACGGCACATCTAGTGTAAGATAAGTATTGTGCTAGGGGCTGAATACCAGCTCTGAGGAAGGGTCATGCATTATTTATATTCATCCATGGAATAAATATTTATTAAACCATGTCTTTCATTTATATAAAGAACAAGGCAATTGTAGAAATGAAGGTCCAAAAATTAGAAGTCAGTTTTATTTGAGCTTTACATCACCCCAAATGTCCATTCCGGTTGTATTTGTCTAGTGCACATTATCAACATCCCACTTGGTAAGCAACGGTGTTTGGATTATGAAACATTCGTTCACCATCTCTTTGCCACTGAGATTTGGAGAACCCCCAAGTCTAATCCAAAACCTGCTCATCTGATTAGATATGGATCCTTTGAGTTACATCAATTATATTAGAATCGTTTTGGTTGTCCTGAAGACCTTTGCTGAAGACAAGGGTCCAGGCAAAATCTTAAACCCTTGAAGCAGTTATAGTCAAATGTTTTGGTTGCCCCGGACGAAGGCTGGAATACTTGAACACATATCAGTGCTACTCTAACATCATCAGTTGACAAAGATAACTGTGAGTTCCTCAAGGACTTCAGGTAAAATTGCACCAGAGCAAACATATCAACAAAAACATCTGAAATCCATGAAGGACAAATGTCTAAGCAAGCCATGGATCCTTAGGAAAAATAATTCAGGTAGGACTAGGGACTATATACAGATACCTGGGGGTGAGGGACAAACATTTCTTCAAAGTTATAGGGATATAAATTAAGCATTTTCTTTCATGGAAGACCTAGGTGTTAGATCATCATTAACAAACAGTAATTTAAGCCCCCCCCCCAAAATCTATATAATGGGAAGAATTTAAATACATGTATCCTCTCTCCTTGGGACTAGAAAAATTGCCACACATGCTGAAGATCTTGGAAACAGGATCTATTGCCAAATTTAACATGTGTACATAGGCAAAGCATACCAGTCTTCGTGTTTGCAATTTTATTTGAAAAATCTGGGTGTTTAAAATTATACCCAATATTTCCTCACGAATTTACATTGTCAGTGTGTCTAAAATGAGTCATAAAGAACAAACATCAAGGCAATAACAATCTTATTTGTTTCACTTTGCTGGATTACGTTTAAGATGTACATCAGGGACTGAAGATAAAGAATCCACAGGTCCAATCACTGAAGTGGCTTCCCCAGCAGGGTGGTTGGTTGGGCTAAGAGGCTGGAATGAGTGGTTCTTCCACAGTTTCATCTACATCAATACCAGCTAACTCCTTTCCCAGCTAGAGTCCATCAGAGTTGCCTGGGAGTAATCTTGACATTTTCTTTATTAACTTCAAAGACATTTTCTCAGAAACATAGGAAAAGAAATTTCAGTGAGTGTGATTCCCCTAAAGAAATAACTTTTGTTTTTATCCCTGAGAAGAAGTTTCTGAATATCCTCTGCGAATGCCAAAAGGTTTTGAGTTACTATCGACAAAATGAGGCACTTTTATTTTCTGTGCCTTTTCAGTTCTATATTATAAATGCTGCTTATTTCAAACATCCATACACTGGTTATCATTTAACTAGGGAGGTTTACCACAACCCAATAAAGGACCCAGCTCAAATATTGTTATGTGTCCTTTCTGGAGGAGGAAACCAGCAACACCAAGGGTCAGTGGTTGGCCGAAGTCTCAAGCCAGAGGGAACAACAATTAGTAAAAGACTTAGATTTCCTAGCTAGCAGTTTCTGATACTGACAGAATAATAACCCATCAAGATTCCAAAGCCATAGTCAGTCGACAGCAAGAGCTTTAATTGCTCGGTCTCCTCTGGCTACTCTTGGAAACATGCAGAGAAGTGCACAGCATACGTGTTCTCTGGCTGTGTTCTCTGAGTATTACCATGGATGCTCTGAGAGGCCACGGAAGAAGTCTCACACAGGGGGTGATCTGATAGCTGCAGCCCCAAACAAACTCCAAAATAACAGTTTAAAGCTTTTTAATGAACTGTTTTTAATTAACAGTTTATGTCTTGCAGATTTGGATCCATATGGAATTTTTACAAAGCTATTGGACGTGGCTATTGCTTCATTATTTAACCAGCAATGTCTGCATATGGGGGGTGGTGGGACATCGAATGTATATCTGGTCCTGAGCTTAGAACTGGTGGACAGCATGTAAAGCAGATGTGCAAGGACTGGTGTAAGACCTGGTCCCCTAGCCCAAAGAACATGTTTTCTAAACCAGCAGGCCACAAATGCTAACCCCATATGCAATTTAACATTTTCTAATAGTAACATGAGGCATAAATAGAACTAGAAGAAATTTATTTTAACAGTATCTTTTATTTACACAATATATTCAAATATGACCATTTCAATATATAATCAATATATGAACATTTTCATTAGGTGTATTTTGCTACTAACTCTTTGAAATCGGCAGTGAATTTAACATGAACCGCATATCCCAAATTGGACCAGCCACATCCATATCTCAAGTGCTCAGTAGCCACATGTGGCTGGTGGCTACCTTGTTGGACAACTCGGGTCTAGAGGCGATATGGGTGAAAAAGTAGGGAAACGAATACAACAAATACACATAGAGATTTATGCCACTCAGGAAAAATAGAGGTCTGAAAAGGAGAATCATTGGTGAGGATGAAGAGCAGCACTTTGGAGAAGCTGGACTTCCTGTAGACGTGACCATTTATTTAAGATCTTGCTTTCCCCAAATATAAATTAGAAGAGTAATTACATCTCTCTGGCTTTTCACACTTCTTTGTGAAGATCAAGACAGCTATCTAAATAGCTGTAATAATAAAGGATCAAATTTGAAGTCACTTGGGATCAATCATTTTATTTTTCCAAAATTTCAAAGGTACATTACATTTGGTCCAGCGAAAGCATATGGGTAAATTATGACATTCAAATGGACGATCTGCAATGTGGGAACTGTTCAGTTTGGACTTCAACAAAATAATTCCAGCGTTTCCTTTGGATTCACTGGGGACAAGCAAGAAATCTGGGCCTAGCTCTTGAAAACATTTTGCCACCAAGTGACGTTGGAGGACTTTTCCCTGAAGGCTTATTCCCAGATGGTCTCAGCAGGTGGGAAACACAAGTTCATCCCAACCAGAGGCTAAACCTAACACTTGGAGGGTTCCAGGTTCCAGAGCAACTGCTTTTCTCTCTTCACCCTATTTCTGGTCCATTCTTGATGTTTACTAGAAACAGAAGAGCTGAGATTTCATTTTTTCTCATGAGAGACCAATTATCTCAAAGAATAATACCAAACTTGATGCAGGAGTGGATTTGACAGTCACTTCTCTGACTCTGCTTTGGGACAAACAGCCCAGGTCCAGGTTGCACAGTTATTCAATGGCAGATCTGAGACTAGAATGCAGGTTTCTCCCCTCCTTATCTGTACCTCTTCCCGAAAAATTAGGCACCTTCTCCAGAATTCGAATGAAGTGTCCTATAACCAGTGCAGGCATTCGTTACTAAAAACAAACACACACATATTCCCAGTGAAGTACCAAAGCCTCAGAGCCTGAGATATTTTATTGTTGTATTAAATTAATCCTTTGCTCCTCCCATCAGTTCTTTTATCATTATATTCCCTTTGGAGGATGGAGGATCATTAAGGATGAAATTAAGATGCTTATAAATATCACTGACTGAGAGGTACAACTAACTACTCAAGTAGATGCTCTGAATTAATTTTACATGTTTTATGACTTGGGGGGGCAGGGTCTGAGAGAGAAATACAGTGAAAACACATTCTCACAGACCTTTGTTTTTCTATGTCTCATAGTTGAAAGGCTGACATGCTAATAACTGTATTAAAATTTCTTCAAACTCAAAGAGGTTAAAATTCTATTGATTTTCTAAACTGTTAGAGCTTTCCTTCTTTTTGGCTTTCTGAGAGTGAATCTTTTTTTTTTTTTTAAGGTGGGTAGGGGTAGAGAGAGAGAGAGAATCTTAAGCAGCCTCCACGCCCAGCACAGAGCCCAAAATGGGGTTCCATCTCACCACCCCAAGATCATGACCTGAGCCGAAACCAAGAGTTGGACGCTTAAGCAACTGAGCCACCCAGGGGTCCCTCTGAGGGTAAATCTTATTGGAGAAAAGCAGAATATTTATAAAGCAGTCACAATGTAAACCCTATCATCACTATTCACACACAGTCTGTATGTTTTTCCACAGTGTGGGTTCCATCTCTCTGGCTCTGCAGCATTTAGTGATGTTGCGTAGCCATCATCAGGGCGTTCATGCAAGCGGTGGGCACATCAGTGCTTGTGAGCATCTCCTCTTTGTTGCACGAAGCGCTGGTCGGTGAGTGCGCAGCCGTGAGTCACACACACCAGGTCCCAGGCCCTGCAGAGGCTGCACCCTGGGGGGAGAGAGAATGTTACAGAAAGTGTCCCAGACAGATGCTGAGTGCGAGCTGCCGAGGAGGAGAGTCTCAGCTGCTGGGAGAATCGCTGGGACGTACTCTAAATTGGGACACCAGGTTATCCTTGCCAGGTGATATTTAGGCTGGGACCGCAACAATGCACAGGTCTGACAAGGGCAGGGTGGAAGGCACAGGAAACAGAGGGAATGGCATGAGGGGAGGCCTGAGGCGGACTAGAATTCTGTGAGTTGAAGTAGCGACATATAAAGCACAGTCAGCATAGTGGGATTGGGTAGAAGACTAGGTCGGGGCTGGGCCAATTTAGGGTCTCAAGGGCATAGAGGCTTGCATGCCATGGGAATATAGTGGGAAGCCACCAAGGAAGGCTTAATTCAGCTCATGTTTTGAAAAGATGGCTTTGGGGTTAAGATACATCACAGGCTCTTGATACAGGGGGAGATTTAAAAAAAAAAAAATACTGAAGCCGGGCATAGCCTAGACCAATTAAATTGGGGTCTCTGTGATGGTGTGTTTTTGGAATACCCCTCAGGTGATTCTCCTGTGAAACCCAAGCTGAGATCCATTGAGCAAAGTGGACTTCTCTCAGCATTAGCCAGGGCTAGGCTTTTTCCCCTGCTGTTTGGGCTGCACTTAATACAAAGGGACACAATTAACTTAAACCCCTCGCACTGATGCAAATGTTCAGTTTACTCTCAATAACTCAAGCACAAAAGCATTCGAATCAACAGCCTAAAATGCTATCACCTGAGTTTGATAGAAGTCAAGGGGGGGAAAGCAGCTTGTGATATTAATTATGTATCAGCCAAAAATAACACTGTTCAGCATACCATACCTCAACCATGTACTCTTGGTTGGAAATATGTCATTTGCTATGTACACATCAAAATATTCCCGCTAGGGCCTTATTAGGGAAATATCTGGGGCCATGTGGAATCAGTTAAATCCCACGACGCTGTGAACTACTGTTTTGCCGAGATGCATGAGCTGTTCTCCAACTAATGAACCATATCATTAATTACAGACACCTCAAATAAAAACGCCTAAGAGGCAAGCATGATATATACAATAAATAAAAGGGTTGTGATTTGCAAAGGGGCCAGCTCATTCTGAACCAATTGTCTCCCGTTTTCCTGGGCTGTAATTGCAGACATTAATTTGATTTATCACACTGGGCTGGGAAAGATCTCGCAGTTCGCAGAGATGAGAGAGTTGTGAAATCTGCGCCCCCCAGAGTGCTTTCACCAAGTGCAGAGAACACATTTCAGATCGGGCTTATTATTGAAGTGGCTATTTCCAAAGAGAGAGATAAATTGCTGGGAATAACCCTCTCAAAATCCTTTTCTATCCATTTTTCAAAATGACACTCTGATTTTAAAGGTAGGGGTTAATGAAGCAGCCCCAGTTACTACTAGTAACATCAAATGAAAATCCTTGAATTATTTTGATAGTAGTAATTGTCAAGTTCTTTAAGTAATTGGAATGTTTTCTAAAAAACAAAACAAAAAACAAACAAACAAAAAACCTAACCTCCATTGTTAATAATCCTTATGAAAAGATGTGTGGGCGTCTGTTTCCCTCTTTTCTATTGTTTTATATGTGTGAGTGTGTGTGTGTGGGGGGGTGGGTGGGTGTATGTAGTTGACTTTTTGGAGAATAGATAGATAGATGATAGATCAACTAATCTATCTGTTTAAGCATTCATAGGATGGAAATCAGCCTGTGAAATGTATCAGTGCAACAACAGCAAAGACAATTCTTTGTAGTTCCCCGACGATTCTCATTTTATAAGTAGACATCAGCAATTAAATAGCAATTATTTACTGGTCATAAAAAATAAAGAAATAATGTTAACCTGTTTGTTCAAAGTGAAGAGCCAGCCTGTGCTAATTCCAGAAACGGATAAGAGTAATAAAGACCATTTATTGAATGCCTACACTGTGGGAAGGGCTTGATATCCGGTGGTATCTCTAAAACACCTTTGTGTGCCCCACATAAGCACCAGCTGTGAGTTCTGGGAGAGCAAGGACCCACATCTGCTATGCTCACAATGTATTCCCAGCCTGGTACATCATAGGTGCTCAATATTTAAATGGATGAATGAATAAATATCTTGGGTCTAGGGCTTTCTAGAGGTTGTGACATCCTAGTGACTTAGGATGTTTTCATGTTTTCTGATCCTTGTATATTAAAAAAAAACAATGTTGAGAAAATGTGTCTTGGTACCTAAGAACTTTTTTTCCCAGTCTCCAGTGTCCCCTTCTACCCCCAAGGTTGTATCGGGTATGGTGGCAAAGGTTTAGATGTGCTACCCTTTGTGAAAAGGGGGTTTCATTTCTCTCCGCTTTTCCCCGGGGCCCCTCACCTGCCCCATGACAGGCCTGACTTGCACCCCACCCGAGGTGGTTTCTGGGCAGGATGACATTATAAAACAGTCTTCCCACAGTCCTGTCTGTGTCCCATGTACTGGCATGACTTACCCTGCAGGATTTTATGATCTGATAATCTGGACCATTATCACCATTTCTAGGACAGTTTTAGCGGAAAAGACATAATTTGTGTTTCATAGAAAGTCCCATTAAACAGATGCACTGGGGAAAAGGATGGTGTTGGTGGAGGGGGTGGGAATTTTACACCAGTAGAGTGGGGACTAGGGTTATAAATAGGGAGGCCATCCAGAGGAGGACTCTTCGAGATTGAAAGGTGTTATTCATTACACTCAGACAGCAGGCTAAACCAGGGCTGTTGTCCGAGGAGGTCATATGGTCAGGTTTGTTCTGTTCTTTAGCTCCTTGCCATTTAGTGTGTTTTGCTGTGTCTTCTTGAGCACTGAAAATCACATTCATCTATTGAATCATGAACCCCTCTAAGGATCTGCAGAAAGTCATGCCCCTTCTTCCCAGGAAAATGCACAAGTTCAAAGCCCGACAAAATAGCCTTTATGATGTCCAGGGGTTTGTGAGCTGTCTGACCCCCCTTCCTTGGTTCTGAAATCAAAGACCTCCTGAACCATGATGCATCTTTAATGATTTTCAAAACAAGTCTTTTACCCCATAGCGTGGCATTCCACTTCCCCTGTGCTTTTTTCCCCTTGCCTTTGCTAAACCACAATGTTACCTTAGCAGACAGAATATTAGACCAACATGCTGAACCAATGGATGCCAAGCCAGTGGTTTTCCAGAGAAAAGAGCCACATGAAAGCCCCCTGAGCTGCATCCCTATATTTTAACTGTTTAGTGGTTGGGGAGCTGGAGAAAATAACAGCCAGTAGGTATACAATCTAAATTTGCAGAGGGGATAAAAGCAGCTAAAATGACAAAATGTCTCCACTTTTGGAAAATGTGGGGAACCTTTCCACCAGGTTGAACTGGAATCAGTAATTGCCTAGAAAATGTCTCCCGGAAGCACAGTGGTATTTAATGACCAGAATCGCCATTCACAAGAAAAGTGCCAGGTGGTTCTGCTGAGCGCCTACGTCTTGGAGGAGAAGGCAGAGACATTGACTGGGTGAGGAGTCCATTAAGAAGAAGAACCATCTGTCAGTTCAGCTTCCTTTGCATTTCACTGGAAATATTTCTGGTTGTCATGAGAAATCTCTGGGGTCTCAAATTAGGACCTCCTTCCTTGTTGTAAACTTAGGGCTGAATGAATCTCTTACTCCCCCATCCCTCCTCGGCTGGGTGATCCCCATAAAACAAACAGGAGATGGGAAATTGACCAGTCCCATGACAGGGCTATCCATGCGAGAGGAGCCCCCGTGGGGCTCCATGCTTCCTGCCGCCTCTTACACCTTCTGCTCTTGGAAGTTGGCTGGCTGGCTGCAATTCTGTCAATAATTGAAAGGCAGCCTCAGTTGTTGCTTAGGGGTGTGTGTGTGTGTGTGTGTGTGTGTGTGTGTGTGTGTATGTGCATGGGCTACAGGGAGGGACATGAGACCCAACAACCTTGAACGTGCCCCTTCCAGACAACGTCGTGAGAGGCAGAACTATAAGAGAGGAGGTTTTCCACATTAGCTGGTCCTCCAAACAAAAGAATTTGATCACTCCCATGGTGTAGCCCGTCCGTGGATCAAAAAGAGTATGACTGTTTTGCAACCTCCGTGACATAACCCTATTCAAATAAAAATCAAGAATGGATACAAAATTCTTTAGGTACTCCATTGGTGGGGAACTAGACATTCATATGGTGCCAACTTGCAGCTCATGAGTGGAAAAACAATCACAGGCATTGCCTTAAGTAGAAATGGATTTGACCATTTGTTATGGCAGGGGCACCAGACATAATGTGTTCCTAACAGAAGGCAGTGGGAAGTATCTAGCATCACTAATGAACTATTCATGGCAAAAGTGCTCAAGGATTCTAAAGCCAGGTTACTGGAAATGAGGAAGAGGGGACAGAGCGACAAGTTTATCCACACGATGAAGAACCAATCAAACAGATCTAGAAGGTGGGACATTCTACAGGACAAGTGACCCGATCTCTTTAACAAGTTTAAATGTCTTGGGAAACGTAAGATAAGGGTGCTGATAAGAAGACCTATTCTTATTACAAGGGACTCAAGAGAAATAATAATCTAATAAGATACATGACTTTGATTGAATCTTGGACAACGAAACAGTTGTAAGAGATATTTGGGAATGAGGAGGGAAACGGGAACATACACTGAGCTCCAATGATAATAGGCCATTGTCAGTCATGTTAGGCAAGATAGTGATGTGGGGTTGTGTAGAACAACATCCTTCTTCCGGATGCATGCTGAACTATTGTCAGACAAGATGTCTTACTGTCGGCAATTTACTTCAGTATCAGAAAAAAAAGATGACTCCAAATGGCAAAATGTTAGCATTGCTAAATGTTTGGATTTGTAGGTGTTCGTTGTCTCATGATCTACTTTTCCATTCGAAAATTTTAAAAATAAAACATCATAAAAAGTGGGAAAAACATAAGAACATGTCCCAGAAGAGGGGCAAGATGTAGAGAAGGAAGGAGCCGCCAATGGGAGTATCTATTTCCAACCAGGGAGTAATGCTGGAGAGGAAACAAGGGTGTGGCTTCCGTTACCCCCACCTCCTTGCTTAAGCCTTCCGTGGCTCTCCACTGCCCTTAGGGGAAGTTCAATCTCCAAGCACAGCCCCTAAGGACCTACACCAACAGGCCCTTCCTGCATCTCCAGCATCACCTGTGCATGCTTGCCCTGTCGCTGCCCAAGAGACAGGCGTCTCCTCTTAAGGCCCTGTGTGCCCATGACATCTATGTTCACCACTGGCCTCTCACATGTTCTTCCTAGTGAAACACAGCAGCCTGCTTTCTGCCAGCCCTCCTCCACCCTGCCTCTTTTTGCATGCTGTTTTCCCATTCACTTCAGGGTGGCCAGGAGACACATCTTCCCCCTGGACACCAAGAGGTCAGGAGACAGGCTCCGATCACGTTCTTTGAGATCTGCAATATATCAAAACATGAAGAAATGCTTCAAAAAGGTAACAAAATTGCATTATTTAACTTGGTTTTTTACACTGGGCAGATGTCCTCAAAAAACAATGCATATGCGTATGGATTGTCATTGAGCAACAGAGTCAAATTTAGATTTGAGGCTCTCTTTGAGTGTGAAGCCAGGGCCAAATCATGTGCACCCCCTAAGATACCCTTCTTGTCCCCCCTCTGGACTGTAAGCAACAGAGTGGTATATTAGTTTTCTATTGCTGTTTCAATAAATTACCACACACTTATTGGCTTAAAACAATACAGATCTTATTATCTTACAAGTCTGTAGATCAGAAGTCTGGTATGGGTCTCTCTGGACTAACGTCAGCAGGGTGACCCTACTTTCTGGAGGCTCTAGGGAAGAATCTGTTCCTTGCCTATTTGGGTTGTTGGCAGAAGTCAGTTCCTTGAGGTTGTATGAACTACCTCTAGGTATAAGTTGAGAGCCATTCTTGTCTTCTAGGGACTTCCAAATTTGTTGGCTAGTGGCTTCCTTCCTCCATTTCAATGCCAGCAACAACAGGGCTACTCCTTTTTTCAGCTCTCTGCCTGAAGCTGGGAAAGGTTCTCCACTTTTAAGGACTCATTTGATTAGATTGAGTCTCCTTGGAGAATCCAGGATAATTCCTATCTCCAGGTCCATAACGTTACTCACATCTGCAAAGTCCTTTTTGCCACGTAAGGTAGCATAGCAACAGGTTCCAAGGATGAGGGTATGGACATTTTTCAGCTGACTGTTATTTTGCCTACCACAAACAGGAACCAAGATTTTCTTTCCATGATATTAAATGTTTTTAATACAATTGTGATTCTTTTTATTCTGAGCTACTCTTATTATGATCCAGCAATTGCAATTCAAGCTCAGAGTATTGTTTGTTTTTTTGTTTGGTCAGATCTCATTTTATTATTATCAGATCTCATTCCATCTCATACTAGGCGGTAAGTGGAAGTCCAGGTGATAGCCAGGAGAGGGTTATTGGAGCTCATCAGAGAAAGGGATAAGTAGCTCTGTGGTATAAGGTTGGGGTATCAAAGACAAGTTTGAGTTCCCAGGAATTCAAGAGAAAACATCCAAGGTTGAAGCATCAAGGTATAGTTATGTTATTATATAATTAAGAATTATAGAGAAGAAATTGCTATAAGGGTAATAAGTATTTGATCTGAGGATTGGAATTCAGGGGGGATGGAGAAGTAGAGAAACGTATGAATTTTCCTTATGTGTCCTTCTGTAATTCTGTGCACCTTAGCCATGTGCATGCAATACTTTGAAAATGATTTAATTTTTCATAAATATTTAATGAAAAATAGTATAGTCACATTACAGAATGTCATACCATTTTTTCTTTAAATTTTTTATTGTTATGTTAATGACCATACATTACACCATTAGTTTTTGATGTAGTGTTCCATGATTCATTGTTTGTGTATAACACCCAGTGCTCCACGCAGAACGTGCCCTCTTTAATACCCATCACCAGGCTAACCCATCCCCCTACCCCCCTCCCCTCTAGAACCCTCAGTTTGTTTTTCAGAGTCCATCGTCTCTCATGGTTCATCTCCCCCTCCGATTTACTCCCCTTCATTCTTCCCCTCCTGCTATCTTCTTCTTCTTTTTTTTTTCTTAACATATATTGCATTATTTGTTTCAGAGGTACAGATCTGTGATTCAATAGTCTTGCACAATTCACCAGGATGTCATACCATTTTTAAAAGAACAATGAAAAGATGTATATACTCTTTCAAAAAGATCTCTAAGATATGTTATTAAGTGAATAAATAAAAGCAAAAAATATTGTGTTGAATACATTCCTGTTAGTAAAAAAATAAAAACAAAACAAATAGTTCCGTAAAGCAGATACACATAGAGTATTTTTATGCTTCTGAGTGGCATCACAAGAAATTGAAAAAACGTGGTTGTATTTGGGGAGAAGCATTTGGGGAGGTGTAAGAAAGAGGCTCTCACTTCCCTGGAGGGTGTGACCGAACTGTGGGTGTGAGGTCCTGGAATCTTAGGTTCAGAGGGAGCCTTGGAAATTAATCTTCTGTTCCCTTAACTGGATTCTGCAAGGGATGAGATTGGATTAAAATACTTCTCAAAAGCTTCAAATTATATGCTTTGCCCATGGGCATCAAACTAAATGATGAAAACAATTATCCAGGTAATTTGATGTGAAGGTCCTTTTTCTCTTCACTGATTGTGTAGATATGGACATTACATTGCCCTGTACCTTCTAGCCTTTAAGACTGTGAGCCACAGAGCTTTCTACTTCTACAGCTGCTCTGATTAAATTCAGAAGTGTGAGAATCCAAAACCTTTACCTCCTGCTGAATCACTATATCGTATGCTTGAAACCAATATAACAGTGCATGGTAGTTACACTTGAAATCAATCAATCATACAAACAAAAAACAAAAACAGAAAACAAAAACCTTTACATCCTGGATCAAAATCCACCCTCCATAATCTGAATAGATCTCTTCCTAGATTTACTATCTCGGCATATTTCCATTGCTTTTGTAAGATGTGTACAAATCTGACCCACCCTAGCACTGGATCTTGGAAGAAACATCATGATGGTTCAAATGACTTATCCAAGAGCCTTCCATAGGGCTCAATGTTCAAACAACAAGGAGCACTAGAGGAAACTGGGGTTGGTCTTCTTGGGCGTGAGTCAAATTTGTGGTGATCTAACTGGTGTTTCTCCGGCTATGAGGCGGTCTGACCAGATTGATCTAGACAGCCCTTTCCCACTGGCAGTGGCACAGAAACTAGATGACATAATTCACAGTATAGGAAATTAGGAGCAGATAGGAAATGCACACAGACTACTGTATTTCTTCCAAAGGGAGTGCACATATTGAATAGATTACTAAGGAGGATCCTCAGAATTGGCAAAGTCAATTCACTCAAGAGATAGCAGCAGAGTACTGGAGAAGAGGAAGGCCGGAACAGAAAGGCAAGGAGCTTAAAGAGTGGAATCGGATAGGGACTCATTTGGTCCTCTCATTCCCAGAATCTCTGTCTCTCCTGCAAGGTCGACAATACTGTAATTCAGCATTGACGTGTAAGCTAATGGGTCTTGCCGTCTGAACATCCAACACGAGGCTAATGTCTTAATTATTTTCCATTGCCTATGACAGGCACTTTTTTCCATACATTTGAATGAAAGAAATTAAGTTGAAGCAAATTACTTGTAACCACCCAGAAATTTGGGCTTATGGAAACACTTTAGAGCAAAGCAACAAGAGTAAGTTTCCTCTTGGTCTGTCAAGTCCAGCGCATCTCCAGGCGAATAGTGGAGCTCTTTCTTTCTCCCCTGGACCAGGAAAACATATATTTTTGGAGCTTCATGACTATGCTAAACTGGCCAAAATTTACTCAGCAGTTCCACAGGCAGCGTGTCTTTCAACATGTGCTCTTTTTCCTTCTTTGAGAAAACATTGAAAAACTATAGATAGCCTTGTAATAGAGACTTTTTTTTTCCTTTGAAAGTAAGGATGACAAGTGTATCATTTTCTCAGCTATCCCACACCAGCAGAGACAGAGTGAGAATGACGTCAGTTACGCAGCTGGAATAGTGAGCATTTGAGTTTCCCACAAGGACCCAAGTGCTGCCTGCCTCTGGGAATGCTGTGACACCAGGCAAGCAGGCCCCGCCCTGCCCCGTTGTTCCGTTTGAGACTAGCTCAAGCAAGGATGCAATAAAAGCTTACCCTGATGTATCTGGGTGGAACATGGGGCCAGGGGCCACTTTTCCCTAATAGAGTCATACCTAATTTCCTATGTTGTTCCTCAATCGCACATAACTCCAGAGGAGGGGAAGGAAATACACTGTAATTTTCGGGTCCAACAAGCCATGTTGGGTTCATTGCAATTGCTATGTGAATCTTCTCTTACTTCCTGAAATGCTTCCCGGTCACGGCATAGAGAAGTGGATCATGGCTCAGATCTGGAATGGTAAAATATGAAGATAATGGACTTGACCAATACACTAATTCTCATTCTATTAAAGAGAATGCTCTCTTTCGTGCTCTCTCTCTCTCTTATATAAAATATAATTGACATATAGCACTATATTATTGTTATATATATAACATAATGATCCCATATATATGTATATTATGAAATGATTTACAAAATAAGTTTAGTTAGCATCCATCACTACATATAGCTACACATTTTTTTCTTGTGATGAGAACTTTTAAGTTCTCTTAGCAATTTTCAAATATACGATATAGTATTTTTAACTAAAGTCACCATGCTGTATATATTATATCCCAGGACTTATTTATTTTATAACTAGAAGTGTGTATCTTCTGACCCCTTTCAACCATTTTTCCCACCGCCACCCTGCCTCTGAGAACTCCCAATCTGTTCTCTGTATCTATAGATTTAGGTTTTTTTTAACTCCACATATAAGTGATATCATATAATATCTCTTTCTCTGTTGGCTTATTTCACTTAGTGTAATGCCCTCAAGTTCCATCCGTAAACGGCAGTTTCCTTCTTTTTTATGGCCGAATAATACTCCTCTCTCTCTCTCTATACACACACACACACACACACACACACATATATGATGTGTGATATATGATGTGTGATATATATAATACATATATGATATATATATGATCACATTTTCTTTATCCATTTATCCATCAACTCTTGGATTGTTTCCATGTTTTCCTTATCGTAAATAATGCTGCAGTGAACATAGGGGCGCTGATCTTTTTGAGATAGTAATTTCCTTTCCTTTAGATAAATGCCCAGAAGTGAATCCTATGGTAGGTCTATTTTTAATTTTCTAAGGAGTCTCCATACTGTTTTCCACAGTGCCTGCACCAGTTTGCATGCCCACCAACAGTGCATGAGGGTTCCCTTTTCTCCACATCCTCACCAACACTTGTTATTTCTTGTCTTTTTGTTAATATCCATTATGACAGGTGTGAGGTGATATCTCATTGCAGTTTTGATTTGCATTTCCATGATGGTTAATGATGTTTAAAATCTTTTCATGTACCTGTTGGCCATTTGTATGTCTTCTTTGTAAAAATGTATGTTCAGCTTCTCTGCCCATTTTTAAGTCAGTTTTTTTTTTTTCTATTGAGTTGTATAAGTTCTTTACATATTTTGGATACTAACCCCTTAGAGAGATAGTTAGCAAATATTTTCTCCCATTTCATAGGTTGTCCTTTCATTTTGCAGATGGTTTCCTTTGCTGTACAGAGGCTTTTTAGTTTGATGTAGTCCCATTTGTTTATTTTGGTTTTTGTTGCCTTTGCTTTTGGTGTCAAATCCAAAAAATTCATCACCAAGACTTATGGCAAAGAACTTGCCTCTTCTGTTTCCTCCTAGGAGTTTTAAGACTTTAGGCCTTGCATTCAAGTCTTACTCCATTTTGAGTTGATTTTTATGTATGGTGTAAGGTATGGGTCCAGTTTTATTCTTTTGAATGTGGCTGTCCAGTTTTCCAACTACCATTTATTGAAGAAACTATTTCCCCATTACTCTTGGCTCCATTGACATAAATTCATTGTTCATATATGTATGGGTTTACTTCTGGGTTTTCTATTCTGTTCCTTTGATCTATGTGTCTGTTTTTATGCCAGTACCATATTGTTTTGATTACTACAGGCTTATGATATAGTTTGAAGTCAGGAAGAGTGATGCCTCCAGCTTTCTCCCTCTTCCTCAAGAATCCTTTGGCTATGCAAGGTCTTTGGTGGTTGCATACAAATTTTAGAATTATTTGTTCTATTTCTGTGAAAAAATGCTATTCAAGAGTGCTCTTTTTTTTTTGGACTCACTGGAGCCAGAAGGCCACTGAAGAGAGAGGGGGTGATAGAGGAAGGACTCTGCCATCCTATTTTCTTCAGAGCTAATGCCCAACCCTGGAGGCGGTGTCATTTAGTAGTTAAAAATGTGCTAGAGCCAAGCCGACTAGAATTCTTCTGTGCTTAGAAAAAATAGAACCCTTAAGCACTCTAAGATTGTTTTCCTATTTATAAAATGAGGGTATTAACTATTTAAAACGATTGGTCTGAGCATGAAAGGAGGTGATCTTTAAATGTCCAATCCACTACCTGGCATAGACTAATCTTTCAAAAATTTTCTTGGTCCTCCCCAAACCAAAACAATGGAGGAGCAATTGGGCTTTTGAACAAGCAACTCTTGGCATTGCTCAGACTTAGGGAATCAGAACTGAAGAACTGAAGAAGGATGTCCATGTTCTGACACTGGGAAGGTTTTTTGAAATCAGGATGAATTGTACATGATGGGTTCCATAAATAGAGCCCAACATTTAGAGGTATGGTGTGCACAAGTTACCAGTGATATTTCTTGAAGGCAGCAGTGGGGCAGTCCAGGGTGTGATTTGTAGCCTGTCAGCTGTAAGAAGCTACAGGCCTCCCGAGTGGAGTCTCTGATAAGGGAGAGTAGTTACAGCCTTATGAACATGATGAAGCACCTTCCACTTAATCTTAATAGAGACTTAATTAAATGCAATGTATATTTCCTTGACTGCCTTTGCCAAAGCTGTACAGATTCTGAATGGTTATTGCTGCAATTATTAACAAGAATAAATGATTCTAGGAATGATGTTAGGAATTTTAATAATGGCACTTGCAGAGGCTAAGAGAAAGCAATTACAATGCAGATGATATTAGTCTTTCTTCCCTCTTCCTAAACCTGTGGTGGAGGCTAGCTATTAATAGTTATTCCCTCAACTGTTTAAAAAAAATTCATTCTCTATTTTATTGATGCCATAAGTAAAAGGAATCCTCCTACAAGGTTAGAGCAAAGTCATGAAGCTGGTAACAGCGAAATGGCAAAGCAAGGATGGCTGTTTTCTCCCTCTTTGATTATCTCCTATCGGATTTTCTACAGTGAACACATCTAGAGCTTATTTGTTGGAAGCAGAAGCTCTGAGTCACAAAGATGCAGATTTAACCCCAGGTTGTGCTATTTTTTTCGTTACTTAACCTTTGGGTCTCAGTTTTTGTATGTGTACAATGGAGGAAATGGCATTCCTACCTTGTGAAGATTTGCGAGACCATAAAGTTATAGGCAGCGCTTGGCACAATGCCTGGCACCCAGGGAAGTGCTCAGACACCTGGAGTCATTATTGTGTTTTGGGTTATTATTATTATGATGATGATGATGACTTGAAGAAAGAAACATAAATGAAGACAAATGTGAGAATGAATACACTGTAAAATATCAAATAAGAATGCATTAGGAGGTAAAAAAGGAAAACATTTCATTCCCTGAAAGGTAAATAGGACACGGCTTATGTAATGAAGCGTGTATGCATATTGGTGCATCACGAATGTCAGCAGTAAGCTCATTTGACTCCTGCCTAGAAGCAGGTCCCAGTGGTCATCACCTTCTTGCTTTGCAGAAGAAACTGAGCTCAGAGAAGTCAAGGTTAGCCCCAAATCTAGAATGAGGACTCTAACCCATTGCCTTTCTCCAGGCATTTTACGCAGAATGCTGCTGGGCAGGTGGGGTCTGTTGTGAAATTTACTCCAAACTTCAAGGGGGCTGGGAGCTGAAGTTCAGCACATGGATGAGACTGCATTCCCCCTGGAGGCTGAGGTACCTTTTTTTAGCATAAAGTCTCTTCCGATGCCAAGTAATGTGTTCCAAGTACTGTATCCACCCAGAGGTGGCGCCTTTTGCTAACCCAAACAAAGGGACACTACTGGCTAGCTGGGCACTCAGCCAGGCTGTATCCTGAGCTTCTTTCTATGGTTCCTCTTGAGGAGGGGAGGGAATTTGCTTTTTCTTTTTTTTAAATTATTACAGCAGTGCAACTTTCTTTCCCGTTTGCTTTTTTCCCTCCGTACACAGAAGAGTGGTGCAGGTTTTGTGTGTGTATATATATATATATAATTTTTACATCCTGTCTTTAAATCTTTTTATTAGGTTTTTATCTAATGTGAAATGCTTTTCCTATCAATTGGATAGAGTATTTATAAGATTTGTTTTTCATCCACATGGCTCTTCATTATTTACAATTCTCTGTGACTCACGTTTATTTGAAAACTTGGGTATCTCACTTCTCAGACCAACATCCAAGTTGCTTCTATAAATAAAAAGCCTGGAGTCACTTCACCTAATTTCAAAGACTCCCCTACATGAAATTAAATGGAATAGTCTGGAGTTTTCTGGTATTAATCTATGATTTTATTTTAAACAGTAGTATTATGTTGCCATCTTTTTTATTATAATTTTTTTAAATGTTCTGGGATCACTCTTGAAACGACCAAGGTTATAATAATAAATGATAACTCTTAAGAATGTTAAGGGTTCTCTAATTTCTGCTTATTTTTATGAACACTCAGGACGATATTGTTTGGTTTTCTAACCTTATCATTTTGGACCAGCTGAAGCCACAATAGGCTATTCGCGATCCTGGTCGATGAGGCTATCCATCCCAGAGCCTAGCGGGTCTCTACTTGGCTAGGAATGGGGTCATTCTGCACTGGGCTTTGCTCTTGATGAAGGATGTGGATGTGAGTCAGACTTCTCTCAGAAAAGGCATGAAGTCGAGTCTCCCACTCTGAATATGTACTTCCTCCATCAAGGAGCTGAGAGTCTGGCAGGGGCGCTCAAGTGCATCCGAGCTCATTTCACAAAAGAAGTTTCTGCTATTTGTGTGATTGTGAATACCTAGAGGGCACGGGCAGGTCTGGGTCTTACCCACTGTTATATTCTCCACTCTACTGGGCACTGAGCTTTGCAATAGGAAGAACTCAATCAATATTTTCTGAACTGAAATAGCTACTCACCTCCAGTAGAGAGGCATTGCTATGGAAAGAAAGAAGGGATAGAGCATTGATTTTTATGGGAAGGTAATATTTGTCCATCTATTCATTCATTCATTCACTCATTCCTTCCTGCTTTGCCTTGTATTTATAAGATTTTAAGGAAATGATGTAGGAAGACTTGAAGGAGAAGCACATGAGTGAGGACTCAAAATAAATCAGATTAGGGGTACAGAACGAGGAAAAGACAGGAGGAATAGCATTCTCAAGGGCACAGAGGTCAAACTTCAAAGGTTAGGTTGAGAAGCTGTGAGAGGGGTTCTCTGGTTGAAGCCTAGGGGGTCATGGAAAGAAGCAACTGAACAAAGTCCTGAAAAGGAGCGTGAACACAGTCCTGGTGCTCTTGTTCATAGTCCTGCCCCCAAGGAACTGGTCATGAATGAGTCAGGCAGCCTTGCGTGCTATTGGCAGCCCTAGACACATAACTTCACTTTTCTAACTCTTTGTGTATTTGTAAAATAGGGTGCTGATAATGGCATTGTGCAGGTTAAAAGTAACTGGCATAGACAGTGACCAGCACAGAATGGATGCTCCATAAAGGTAGGTTTCCCTTTGTCTCCATTCCTAAGCAACTCTGATCGATAGACTTACCTTCTGACAAAGTACAAGTTAAAGGCCATATCTTAGATACATCTACAAATAGCAAACTATCTGATTTAATTTTTAAAAATCACACCATTCAGTTGGTCATTTCCAGAGCAATCTGGTTATTTGTTGATTAACGCTATCATATTTCTCTTCTTAGCAAATTCCTGGCCTTTCTGGTATTTGTCCCACACTTCTGTCATTTGAAATCTATCATTCTGATCCTTCCATGCCACCCTTCCTGATGTCCTCCACATGGCCTCCCTTAACGTGTAGAAACTTTCACACACATCTGAGTTGCATCTTAAATTGGCCATTTGGGCCTTCAGATTGAAAAGCTGAAGGTAATTTGCAAGCATTAGTTCCATGAACATTTAAAGGGTGGTTGTTTTTCACGTGCATTTGGAAGTAAGAGCAAAAGCCAAGAAGAAATGGTCTTGTTACACAGATGCATTTAAAAATATACTTTAATGTTTTCATTGTCTTTTTCAGAAAGCTTTTACTCTCTCTAAAAAATGAAACTCAGGCCCAATACAAAATTTGATCCACAGTGGCAGCTACGATATTCATATTTAGGTTTCCCTCTATTTGATTTATCATTAAGTGGAAGTCACTTACTGGTCACATGATGATGAGGTAAAGACAAAATATTTTATGAATAAAATATCATCTTAAACAACACCTGGGATCATTAGTACTGTCACAAACATGCTGATTCTCCTCTTTCTGGACGTATGGCAAGACTGAACTTCTTAGAAGTTAGGTAAGCCAAAGGACTGGTTTTGGCCAATAAAATATGTGTATCGCTCCCAGGTGGAAGCCTGTAGGAGCCACAGAGTAACTTGCTCTTTTCCCCTTCCTTGACAAGGTGACTGGTCATGTCCCAGATGGTGGAAGCTCTAATAGCCCATGTCACCCACATTGACTAGAATCCCTGATCCTACCAAGTAGGATGTGTGGCCTGAGCAATAAATACCCCCCTTGTGTCATTGCTTAATTTTTGATTGTGAGGTAATTGTATATTCACATGCAGTTTTAAGAAATAACACAAAGAGAGCTCATATAGCTTCTATCCAGTTTCCCCAATGGTAACATCTTACATAAATGTAATACAATACCTGCACCAGGGAATTGATAAAATCCACTGATTCAGATTTCACCAGTTTTACCTGCACTCGTTTGTGTGTGCTTGTGTGTTTTTTGTTCTATGAAATTTATCACATGTGTATGGCCACCACCACAGTCAAGATATAGAACAGTTCCAGCACGAGGATCCCTAGTGCTACCCTTTTATAGCCACAGACAGCTCCCTCCTTTCTTCCCTCTCCCTAACTCTTGGCAGAATTGCCTTATGGCCAATTAGTTATGCAATGACAACCTTTGCCGGGAAAATGCTTAAAGCAAAGATGTGTGCAGCGAAACTACCCCTCAGGGCATATATAGTCTGGCAGGGAAGACATACATCTATGTATCAGTGTTATGGTGACTAAAGCAAGGCACTTTCAGAAAAAAAGGAAAGAAAGTTAAATTATGAGTTCAGGGTTTAAGATAAAATGGTTGGTGAGTGTGGGCGGACATGGGTATTTATTCTATATGTGTATAGGTCAGTACCTAGGTATGTTCATTTGGTTTTGGAACATGTAAAAACCTGAGAAATCCAAGCATCAGGTGACTAAACTAATGGACAGTGGAATAGGGGTTGTAAAGACTAGAATGGGAGCAGAAAGGCAAGTTCAGTGATGTGTCAGACAGAAAATGTCTGAGAAACAATGCAAAAGAGATTTCAGAGAAAGGACTCAGGCCCCACCCAATACTTCTTTGATGTTCTGCCAACTTCCTTCAGAATCCCACACTCACTCACCTTGACCTGGACCTCTGGCTTTCACCAGTATGAGGAGAATACTTTGATCTGCTTAAAAACAGGGTCTTGGAAAGGTGATGAGGTTCCAAAGGGTTCCTGGCAGGCAGTACTTGCAGGCTGCCAACCTCAAAGGAAATTTGGGGTCCCTCTGCTATTGGCTCAGTATTGGCACCTCGGTGAGGCCTGGAAGGCTATGCATTATTCTTAAAATCCTGAATCGGCGGGGGGGGGGGGTGGAATTGGATCTCAGAATGGAAAGTCAGGTTCCCATTGGAAACTCTGATGTCACAGTCAAATTCACTACTGTTCACAATTGGGTTCCCCATTTGACAGCTGAGGTTTGAAATAGAATCCTCTTTGAAATCAGAAAAAAGGAACACAGTGGGTTGAATTTCAGGAAATGCCCTAATGATGAAATCTGGGAAATGGCAAACGTGCATGACAAGGGAAGTGGTAGGAGTCCCAGAGCTTGAGTCATTCCAAACCATGTTGGAGACATCACTGGAAAAAGTTGGGGGAAGAAGGAGCCTTCCTTAGTGGAAAGTCCATGGAGTCCCCCCAGTGTTATAGTGGCACATTTCTCAGAGAATTTGACAAGGACCGACTTCAAGATGTCTTCGTTTTCCTCTGCACCACACACTATCCACTAACAACACAAACACAGCACAGTATAAACTTTCCACTTTGTGTATGGCTCAGACATGGTTCTCCAAGGGACGAGCAAAGTTCCAAAACGGCTTCAGGAATAAAATGTGATAAATCTTATAAATAAAAATAACAAACTCTAGCTAATTACAAATTTGTTTTATAAGGCCAGACATATATTATCTCATTGAACCCCAGTGTGTTCTTTTGGCGGGTATTCTCCTTTTGTAGGTCAGATGACTGAAATTTAATGAGGTTGTGACTAGCCTGGCCTTCTGACTTCAGATCAGCCTGTGGTTAATTTCTGCTCCCCGGCTCTGCCTTTCAAGAGAATTAAGGGAACAAAATCACATACCATGTTGTTGTTGTTGTTGTTGTTGTGTGTGTGTATTTAACTTATGAAAGTTCATTAAATTATTAAAGGTAACTCTACAGTTTACTAGAAGATAAAGGTACAACAGACTGAACTCCACCAACTACCCAACTAAAATTTTTCTTTGCCTTAAAACACAGCCTTTCCTCCTTGCTCTGGAATCCACGTAAGACATGGTCCTAGTTTGCTCCAGAACTAACATCCCTTCTGAGACCGTAATTCCTTTCCTTCTTCTCCTTAAATTATCAAGAGCCTCTTTCCTCTTGTGCATCTTCAGCTTCTCTCCAGTGGACATTTCCTACAAACTGTTCCAATAATTTCCATCTAAAACTCACTCCTGCCTTGTGCTAGATCGGTTGTTAACCTCTTTTAGGCTCTCACATTCGTTTTGCCTCTGAACTTCTTTATAAATGAAGCATACACCGTGTCCCTCCTTTGTTTTCTCCATAATGCCTTATAAACGGGCTGCTCCCCTGTGCTCACCTGAGATGCTCGTGGAAGCCATCACAAGCCAATGGCCTCACTTGTCTCTGCATAGCAGACCTTTGAAACCCCTCTCATTCTGTTTTTGAACGAGGTAACTGCCTGGTTCCTTCTTTAGCTCCCGGGAACTTTCTTGCTCTTAAAGACCCTCACACGACTATCTTCTCATTCTAAAGACTGCCTTATGTCTACATACAGCATCTTCTAATCTAAGTCATCTATCTTAAACATTCTACAGAAAATCAGACCTTTGCATTTGAAATTCCTCTGGAAAAGACCAACCTAAAGGACTTACCAGCCACTTTTGATTCACTATACCCAAAACTGAGATCCTTTGTCATGATCCTACCTTGGTAACACCACCTCAAACTCCTCATTTCCCAGGCTTGATTCCTTGAGGCAGAATTGACTCCCCCTTTCTCACTTCTCACGTCCCATAGGCTGTTAATTCTCCTACTGTGCCTCTGAAAGGTACATATAGCCCTTCCTTTCGTTTCCCACTGTCCTAATCCAGATCCTTATCATTTTTCCCTAAGCTATTGCCACAGCTTCTTGATTACTGACAATGATAGCAAGAGCTAACTTTTAATAAGGGCCTCCTGGTTTGAGGCACTGTGCTGAGCAGCCTGTGGACATCCACAGCCCTGTGAGATTGCCACTTTATAGTGAAGAGACTGTAGGTCACCGCGTGCACACCGGGAAGAGCCATGATTCAAATGACACTTCGGTATCAGTGTCTGCCCTGATATTCCCAATGCGCATTGATTCCCAACGTAAAGAGCAGAATCTAAGTCTTTCTGCCTGATAGTCAGAAATCTACAAAGTGCAGACTTTCCCCACCTTTCCAACTGTATTTTCCAGAGCCTCCCTTCCTTCCACTATAGGCTACTGCTTGTGCCAGTGATCTCTTTATCTATACTGCTTTCTCCCCCCTCACATCGACTTCTGAGACCCATCTCAAAACAAATACCTTCCCACGAAGACTTCACTCAGAGTCTATCATGTATCTTGTCTCAGCACTGGAACAGTGATTGACCTGCCTCATGTTAGCTGAGTGTACCGTGTGTCCACTTCTCCTATTAGCATCTCAAAGACAGGGGTTGTGCTTTACCCCCCTCTGTTATATTCCCTACCCCCACCCCATGCCAGTCCCTAGTACAGCGCCTAGGACATGTGACAAGCCTTCAATATGTCTTGGTAGAATTGAATAGCAGGCTCATGTGTGATTCAGGTTTGGATCATTAATGATGGTGTCAGGAGGGGAGTCAGATGCTCATTCTGGTCAGTCTGCTCCTGAAGTACGTGCAGATCCCAAAGGGTCTTTAGGCTTAATCATCCACAGGACACACCCTGCTCGTCCCGGGGTCAAGCATCTCTTCCAACTTATAACTAGAGTCCAGTGTTCAACTTCCATAAAGCATTCTTTTCAATAACAGCAATTAATGCCCTTGGAAATAATTCTTTCTGTTCTTCAGCTCCAGCACCAAGCAAACTTGATTAATCAGGGGCCATACTAATAACAGTGATAAAAGCTAACATTTACCAAACTTTACATTTATCATCTCCATTTGATCCTCAGAACCATCTGGTGGAGTTGATACTACTATTCCTTTTTTTTTTTTTTTTTTTTTTTGCTGGATGAGAATATTGAAGTTCAGAGGATAAGTAACTTCCCAGGATCACTCAGTGAGTAAGTGGTGAAGCCAGATACGATCTGACGCCCACACTCTTAACCAATGAACCGCACCATCTCTCTAGAGGCCTGAAGTTAATAAATTGTAGTTTCTTCTCCTCCCCACACAACCAGCAGAGTTAAAACATAGCAGCCTTGGCTCAGCACAGCTGATAGTTACTGACCCCCTGCTCTGTCTTCCTGTGACTGTGCACAGCCAGTCTTACAACCAGGCTGCTCCTGTGAAGAGGTCCACTCACATCCTGCTCGTCATTAGCCCCCTCATTACTCTCCTCAGGAGGAGGAAGCAGTGGGAAGGGCCATGGCTCTGAGCAGGTTGGGCTCCATCAGAGATGGGATGTGAAATCTTGGCGCACCATTGGCCATGAGTCATTGGAAGCCCGAGCTGTGTACCAGAGAGGACAGCAGGAAACCACAGGCCCTGGTTTCACTCTTGCGGCAACAATCTTTTGAGAGGCTGCATGACTGTGGTGGTTCAGCTGTTCCCCAATGGCTGCCTCTCTGTCAGTGTTGGACTGTGTTTGTCTTGGCCAGCCGGCACGTGGAACCCTTCCTGGCTCAGTCAGTTCTACCGAGGGAGACGCATCCATTTCCTGAGTTTCCACAGCCAGTGCTGGCTACTGCAGCCATTTTGTATGGCTCCTTCCTGCTGTTTGAAGACATGTTTATGGGCAGTTGGGACATAGGGATCTTTCACCTTGGCAATAGCTTCTCACCAAGCCAAAAAATAGTCTTTGAAGTGGTCTTGGTTCCTGGGTGAACAGAACATTTATCCTCCAGCAACAAATATCCTTTGTTTGGCTCCTGGGTTCACCGTATCTTGATATAAAATGGTGCCTTCAACCATGGTCCCACCCAAGAATCTTCCACTTTTGTGTTGACATAATTCCTCTCTTAACTCATTTCTGTTAGACTCAGTGCATAGGTCACATTTGCCTTCTGAAAAATTTGATATCTGTCTTTTTCATTAAAAAAAATAAAAAGGTTTCATCAACTTATTTAGCTCTTTGTATGTACATGCACTGCATGGTATCCACAAGAGGGTAAAACAGTCTTGATCATCAAGAACCTAGAAGAGACCTGAATAAATGTGTGAAAATGTGGGTAGTAGTGCATTATGGTAGGAGCAAAAGAGGAGCTTGGTATGAAAGCAAGCCTATATGTGAATCTTGTCTCTGCTGTGGAAGGACTAGACAAGTCTCATTACCCTCATCCATAAGATGACCAAACATGCACCTCTCTCCCAGAGTGGCTTTGAGGATTAAATGGGTCAGTATCATATCACGCCCTTGGCAGAGTCTCTTGCACTTAATGAACACCCCATAGCTGGAAGCAATTATTATTTCTCATATTTAGAATGTGGAAGGATGTACAGGACATTTGCCTAATTGATAAACATCTCTTTTTTCAGATGAAACTGGAGAACATCAAGGTAGAAAACAGCTTCGGGCATCCACCCAAAGCACAGGCATATGCTTAGAACTGAGACAAAGTCTTTTCTGAGATAGCTGTAGGAGTCACAGAGCTTAAGTCCTTGACTTCTTTGTACAACATGGTCTGAACTGATCCCTTTGGGGTCAAAGACAAATGGCAGAAAGCTTCTACCTGATCCAGTTTCTAAACCTCCCATCTGTCTCCAATCAGGCAAGTGGTCAGCCTCTCTACACCGAGAGAACACATTAAGGCAGGGCCCTGGGGTGCTTTCCCCTCACAGGCCAACCTGAAATTACTTCATAGCTGGACATGGCCACCCCACGGAGTTTCCAAATGTGATGCTGCTTCAAAGCATTTAGGCCTTGCAGACCATGAGATTTGTATTTTAACATATCATCCAGAATTCTGATTTTGCCTCTGTCCCTACCAGAAACTCACATTTGCCTCTCATGTTTCCTACACATTTTGAAAACACCAAATGAAAACCACACTGTCTCAGATGCTCTGTGAGGAGGCATGCACTCCTGGCCAGGCCAACTTGAACACTGAGCCGCAGGTACCGACTTCCCAAATTCCCCTGATGTGTCTGTTTGTTGTCGTATATATTTTCGCCCAAGGCAAAGATCTGTTCTCATTTTCTCTAGGTCTTTTTATGCATCCTTAATAAAAGCAAGTTGATATATTCTAAACACTTGAATCTGTAGCAGCTGTAAGCTTACCTAGTTGAAATCTGTGCATGAGATTTTTTTCCTTGGAGGACATAGCAAAATCCAAGGCACTCAAGTCATCAGAAGTACACAAAGGCTTTTTTTTTTTTTTTTGAGTTAAAAGACTGAGCTCAGAGAGCATATATCTTCATTGTTCAAGGTTATGACCTGGTCCAGATGTTTTCTGCTTTGTCCAACGTTTTTAGGCTCTTCTTCCATGGCCATAGGTGTATACAGTATTATAGATTTGACTTTCCTTTGAATTTCCTGCCATTAATAAGGTCCAAAGTCAATGTAAAACATACACTGAATATCTAGGTACATTTTTCAGGCAGTATTAACATTCTTGTTTATGGAACACAAAGTTTGGTGTACTTGGGAGAGATTAACTTGTTCAGAATATGTACCTATTGAGGGAGCTGAATATTTCTTCCTTGATTCCTTCTTTCCCTCCATCCATTCATCCATCCAGCCATCTATCCATTTCTCCATTCAGTACATTTAACCGCATTTATGTGAAGCATCTGGTGTAGGCCAAGCAGCGAATCAACTATTAAAGATACAAAACAGAATAACATGCAACCTGAGTTTTAATATACTAGGGGAGAAAAAGATCCAAAGTTAAACCAGGAAAATGATACAACCAAAATGTCAGCAAAGTTGATTGGGAGAGTCAGTATGGATGGATGGGGAAGAACTTTGTTATATAGTCAGGCAGATCTGGACTTGAAACTGGCTCTGCCATTTAGCTAGCTCTGTGACCTTGGACCTTGGGTAGGTTCTTTAACTCTGGTGAGACTAACTCTGGTTTCCTCATCTTAAAATGGTATCATAATAGTCTCTACTTCATAGAATTGTAGTGAGGATTCGTGAATGAAATGAGAAAATCATGGAAAGCATTCAGCATGGTGCTCAACACTTAGTAGGTACTCAACCTTTCTATTAGGAGAACTAGTGATAATATCTGGGAAAACCTTACAGAAGAGTTAAAAATTGGCCTTGATCTTGAATAATGAGAAGGGGTTTGCTAGGCGGAAAAGGGAGAAGAACATTGTTAAGTGGGAGGAATAGCATGAAAAGCCTGGAGTCACGGATGTGTGTGGCATGCCAGGCCACCAGAGATGGTCAGTGTGGTCAGACAGAGAGCATATGTGGGTTGGGGGTTGATAGTTGATGAATAGGGTAGAACAGTTGGAAAAGTACCCTGTATTCCACTGTAAACTTCATGCTGTATACAGTAGGCAATGGAATGTAGCACCATAGTACTCAGTTCGGAAACAAGGAGTCTGAATCCTGGAAGGAGGGAGAGGGGTAGGAATCAGTTTCTTAGCTGCCAATTAACCTCCTAAGCTCCTGAACTTTAAGCTTTGTGGTTCACCCTCAAAATACCAGTGATTCTCAGATATTTCCCAACTTAGGACAACGTATTTGGCACTAGATACAGTGGACTTCCCTCCTTTCTCCTTCCTTCATCTGCCGCTGTGGACACCAGCACGGTCTTCTCTGGCAGAGATAGAGAGAAGGGTTGGGGGTGGGCAACTCTGGAGTCTTTCCCGTGAGCCATCATGGGTGAGGCGAATGAGCTAATGGCAGGGCAAGGTGGTCCCCAAGTCACTTGCTTTTCTTAGTCATGATTCCAAGTTGTAAGGATTCATCAACCACTTAAGCTATGGGCCCAAGTCACACAATTAGCAAGTAGCTGAGCCAGGATTTGAACCTAAGCATCCAGTTCTAGACTCTGCTCTTAGTCTTTTGTGTTTTGGGGTTTTGGGGGGGTGCTTTTGTTTTGCTGTGTTTTGTTTACACCTTATACTGTCTTTCGGCTGTTATGCTCCTCACCGTCTTGCCCAGGACAACGAGGACATTCCCGGCTAGTTGTCAGTTGTATTATAAGGATCGCAGTTGTTCTCAAATTCAGACACAGAATTCAATTTGGGAGCAAGTGGGTTTTGTGGTCTGTCTAAAATTCTAGAACACACAGTCCTCAGCTTCTCATCCTTCAGGGCTAGAGCTTGCCTTGGAAGGCGTCATGGAGCTGAGCCCCATTCAAAGGATGAAGAGTGTTTATAGCAAATTTTTCTTTGTACTGGGGGCTGGCCTCTAGGCGGGAGGCCCCTGGGGAAGAAACTCATGGTTTCTCTTGCCACACGCAGGGTGGCCAGATTCCATTATTTTGCAGCACAGGTGAGGATGAGGGAGTGTGTGTGTGTGTGTGTGTGTGTGTGTGTGTGTGTGTGTGTGTCTGATTATCCGCCCGTAACGAAGTGCATCAACTCCAAGCTAGGCTTCTTTTTCTCTTGGAAGTTCCAAGTGCAGAGGTGACATATCCTGTTTTAAATTGTGGATGGTATTTTTCAAATACTTTAAAACAGTGCTTAGTATCAAAGGGCCAAAGGGATGTGTTTAAAGGTAATAACACCTTATTGGCTTAGAAGCACCTCACTGGCTTTAAAATGCTTCCCTGGCATGGAGTGTAAATGCTATTGGCTTTGAACTCGTTCCTGCATTACGCAAAGCTTTTGTCCCTTTTAAAATGCCAAATGTTTGAGGCCCCCTTCACAGAGTCTTGCTGAGAGGCCACACTGCTGGAGACCACCAGGTGGCTGTAAAATCTGACAGCCTGAGTGAGGGAATCCAAATCTGGTTCTTATTGAATAGCCAAGATGGTGGGGTAACTCCACAGCCAGCTGTAGATCACTTTTATGGACGGCAAGGGACGCATCATCTCGGTAGCATCTGCGAGGAGTGTATTCTGGGCGATTCTAGGCTGAGGAAGGTCCAGGTGTGGCTGTGCATTTTTGTAACACCCCTCACACGTGAACAAAGCCCACTGCTCCGCACATCCTGGGCTTGTCTCACACCTCTTCTGTCGTGAACTCGGTACCTTGATCTTTGGATTTCAAGAGTTGACTTAAAAGGTAACTTTCTGGTACCCAGCCCGTCGCTCTCCTTCTAATGCTGAATTCACTTCATTATCCAAGTTCTTTAGTCTCTGACTTACAGTAAATAATTGTCCGCAGCTGTTGTGAGCTGGTTTATCCTCCAATAAGGGTCAGGATGGCTGACTAGACATCAGAGGAAAAACTTCTATAATTTGGTGTTTAGACTAACTTACATCTATGTTTATCTCTTTTGTGTTTGTTGTAACTAAATAGGCAAGTGTGGGTTGCGGTTTAAGCATGACCAGGCAACCTGGATGTCATGGTTTTCTTTCTAGTTCTTTAATTCTGATGCATGTGCAATTCTCTCCTTCCTCCCATGCCTCAGTTTCCCCCAGCTGTCACAAATAGATTGGTACGCAAAGGTTTCTCTCACATACTTCCTGGTGGAGGAGGTGGGGGAGGCGGGGGAAGTTAACGGGGATCTGCTTGCCCATTTTCCATGAAACCAAACACCGGAACCAGCTCTTTCTACAAGCCTAAGGGAGGACCAACCCATCTCCATTGCTAGATAGGACTCACCTAAAACAGAAACACAAATTCAGGTCTGCTGTAGCTTGAAATGAGGAGAGAACCACTCCACGTGAAACTTTACCTTCAGTGTGAGGAGGCCAAAGAGGCAGGAAGACCCCATGTCCCAGCAGGAAGTGGGATCCATTGGTACATTTCCATTTACAGGGGAAACCGGGTGAAGAAGGAAGGCTTCTGCCACGTACGTTTCCAGATGGGATTTCTGGGCTTGGCTCATGGTGGGGCCCACACAAGCTCTCCAGCTGTGTCCTGGGATCTCCAGGGGAGAGGCCTAACAGCAGGATGAGGCGGGAGGCATCCTCCCAGGGATAAAAATTTATTAGGTTAAAACCTAATGCAAACACAATTTTCTCTGAAAACACCAACACAAGGAGCAAAAGGATAAGCAAAGATGATTCCAAAGAAAATGTAGCCCATTGAGATTAATGACTAGGGAGGAAGGGAGGAAGATTATAGCAAACTATAGGCCGGGAATGGAGAACAGGGAACATCTGAAACTTTCTACAAAGGAAGCTCATGACCCCCAGTTGAAGCCACTCTCATCTCCTGCCGAGAATATTGCAGGGCTCCCCGACCTCCATCTCTGGCTTGTGGAATGATCCACACCCATGCTCAGGCTAGTCTGGGTACAGGCTAGAGGTATGGTACAAAACCTAGGGGGGACCAGACAGACCCGCAGCTATGAGTCATTGAGCCCCCCCTGGGCCTGGTTCCTCGCCTATGCAATGAGGATAATACAAGGTGCCTGTAGAGTCCTCAGGGAGATGAAGTGAGCTCCTCAGTATGCTACCCGACACATCAGACTCCTTCCATAAATGAGAATTACTACTGTGCCCAGCTACCACCTCAGTCCTACCACTTGGCCACTGACAACTCCTTCATGACTCCCCATGGCCCGTGGCAGGAAGGCTGAGCTCCTTTTTATAAGCTCTGGCTCCAGCTTGCTTTCTAGACCAGTGCTGTGCAGCCAGGCTTTCTGCAATAATGGAAATGTTCTCTGTCTCTGCTGTCCAGTATGGTCGCCACTGGCTACTTGTAGCCAACGAGCACCCAAAAAGTGGGTAGTGTGATTGAGGAACAAAATGCTAAATTTCACTTAATTTTAATTCATTTAAATTTAACTAGCCACATGTGGCTAGCAGCTACAATATTAGACAGTGCAAGTCTTACACTTTTGCATAGCCCCCAGAAGGCAGCCAGTCTAGCCAAATGGATTTCTTTCGCTTCTTGCTTCTTGGCCTCTAAACCTTCATGGCTTCTGGGGGAAATGCAAAACCTATGCAGGGTGCTGCACACAGCTGTGTGGTTTGTGCATTGCAAAAAAGTGCCCAGCTGAAGGGGACCCAACGTTGAGCCAGTGCCTAGCTCATCATCCTGGGTGTCCTGGGATGGGGCTGCATGTGCAGAGAAGATGGGCTGTCTTCTTCTGATTCACATACCCAGCAGGGAAGCTCCACTCAAAGTCATCTTTATGCCATATTGTTCCTATGCACCTGACAAAGCCATCTCGTCTTTTGAGACTAGCCCGAACTCTTTGCACTCAGTAAGCTTCTCTCTCCTCTGAACTCTCAGAGCTTCCTTTCATCTGTGAGACACCATGGAGGCTTGGTGGAGTCCAGTGGTTAAGAGTTCAGTATCTGAAGCAAGCCATGTGCCTGGTTGGAATCCCAGCTCTGTCACTTACTTGGCTTATGACTTTGGGCACATTATTTTATTTCTCTAAGCCTCTGTGTATTCAGCTATACAATGGGACAACAATAACACTTCTCCCATAGGGTGGTTTCAAGGAGTAAATGATCATGTGGTTGGGTTTGTAGCATGGTGCCTGGCTCAAAGCGAGTGTGAATTATATGTATTGTATGTTTATATACTCGTTCTTTCTTTTAATAAATATTTATTGAGCATCTATCATATGCTAGGCACTTTGTCAAACTCTGGAGATCCAATGGTGAATAAATGCAGATAAAACCCCTGCCCATCAAGAGGCATGCATAGGATACAGGTGATGTTTCGAATGACCATACAAACACCCATAGCACCGCAACTGGGCCACTCCAAAGGAAAGATTCCTGGTGTAATGAGAGCCTGTGGCAGGTTTGTTATGCGGTGAGGTCAGGAAAGACTTTTCTAAGGACAGGATGCTTGAGCTGCGACTGGAAGGAGGAGAGTAGATGTGTGGAGAGGAGAGGGAAGTGTGTTCCAGGCTCCAGGAACAGCATATGCAAAGGCCTTTGCTGGGTGGGGTGAAAAGCTGCCAGAGGGACAGAATCTGAAAGAATAGGGTGGGGTGTGGTGTGAGACTGGGCTGCAGAGGTTGGACAGGCAGCCCCGGCAGGGGCTTGTCGGCAAGGCAGGAAGAGCAGAGGAATGACGGGGTCTGTTTTGCTTCTCTACAAGATCTCTCTGGGTTCAGTGTGGAGAACTGATCAGGTTCGACCTAGGGTAGAAGCAGATAGATCTAGGAACTATGGCAGCCCTCCAGGCAAAGGATGGTGATGAGGAAGGAGACAGAAATATGTTTGAATTAGAGAGCTATTACTGTTTTCCTCATGCAAGAATTCATGACAGGCTATTTTTGGATGATTAGCACAGTTTTGTATTTCTCTTTACTCAGGTCTTCTATCACTGTCTGAAATGCTGTGCCCTGTCACCCCAGTTGGAGGATAAGCTCTTTGCAACCAAGAGTTATTTTCCATTTCTTTGTGTAGCTGGGATGGCACCTGATTATAGTAACTTCAGAAGGAATATATTTGCTAAGGGGTTTTCTATATGTCATGGACTAGGAAGAGGGACAATCATGTGAATGGCTGATAACACAGGAGGGTTGTGGCGTATGGGGTGATAGAAATCTCTTTCTCTGTGTTGCCAGAAGAATGGAACAAAACTAGTAAAGGAAAGAATAATACTCAATTACTCCAATTAGACAAGGAGGAGGACTTCTTTTTATTTTTAAGATTTTATTTATTTATTTGAGAGAAAGAGAGAGAGAGAGAGTGTGTGTGTGTGTGTGTGTGTGTGTGTGCGTGCGCGTGCGCGCGCCCAGGGAAGGGAGGGGTAAAGGGAGAGGGAGAGAGAAAGAATATCTCAAGCAGACTCTCTGCTGAGCAGGGAACCCCATGCGGGGCTCAATCCCACGACCCTGAGATCGTGACCTGAGCTGAAATCAAGAGTCAGACTCCTGAGCGAGCCACCAGGCAGCCCCAAGGAGGAGGACTTCTCTTCCAGATGGGTAAGTCTTACCTAAAAGACAAGAGTGAAATCAGCATAACAATACTTATTCCCCCAGGGTACTTGTAATAAAGATCTAAAAGTGATCTTTACATTTGTATGTGCTCTACATGTGGAGGGTGATGTTATTACTTACTTAAAGCACACAAAATAACCAAGCTCATTTTTCTTTCTTATTGTCTTCTCAACTTCAAGCTTTTGCTTAAGTTTTTTTGTTTTCAGGGGGAAGCAACAGAAACTCCAACTCAAGGTGACTGAAATCAGAAAGAAATCACTCTCTCAAATACCAGGTGGTCCAGAATCTGGGTATTCTTCAGAAAGATTCAGGAGCTCAACTGTTTATCAAGGATGAGATTCTTTCCCACTGTATTTTGTATGGCAACAGCTTCAAACCAAAGCTGATTCCCTTCAAAGTCATAAGGTAAGTAGGACAGCCCAGGCAGAGTTTTCTTCACACGGGCGTGAAACTCTAGAGCAGGAAACACAGTAACGTGCTTCCTTGCCCATCCCCTTCAGAAGGAACGGAGAACTTCTCCCGGTGCCATAAACTTAAATTCATCTCTGTTGGGCTGCCAAGAAGTTCACATGTCTATCCCCAGACTAATAATCTCCATGAAAAAAATGCCACACTCTGACTGGCTTAGTGTAAGTTAGATTTACTCCTGGAGCTGAAGGTGAAGAGGTTTTTTGAACCGAAGTTGGGTGTGCACTCACAAGTAGAAAAGGGAGGAAGGTGTTGGAAAGGCAACGAAGTGTCTTTCCTAATATAAGCTGCTTTCTGGAAAAACGAGATGACTTTATAACTCGAGTTCCACTTCATTCATCCATTCCTTCATCCACTGGCTCAATGAATATTTATTGGGTGCTTACTCTGTGCTGAACCCTAGGCATGCTTACTGAGGCGCCTCAGGAATTTTTCAAATACTTCACATATTTTTCATTCACTTGCCACATGTGGAGGCAAGTAGCCATATAAAGAGACAGACGTATTCACATGGCACATTAAAAAAAAAAAAAAAAAAACAAAAAAAAAAACCCCATGTTCCTAACACTCAGTTCTCGCATTCAGATCTTCATAAATCTGGATTCCAAAGGGACCAGGTCACGATATCATTTTGGGCCATTGTCAATGAAGATTTACGATGGTTGTTTGCATGACCCAACCATATGCTGTGGCTGGGGAAATACTCTGGTTAGCCTGCTTTGACGTATGTACTGATGACAAAGAAAGTTACACCACGCCACAGGAAAAAACCAACATGAAAACCTTCCCCAATTTATCAGTGGACTGCCTGTAGAAATAATGACCTTCTTGGTAAAATCAAGAGGTGATTAAAAATAATTAATGGATACTTTCTGAAAAGGACATAACAACTGGAGGATCTGGAAGCCCGCTGTCCTAACGCTTCTTAAGAAGAAGGTGCATTTTATTGGTTCTGTGAAAACGTGTGCCCTTCAGCCTTTCAGCGAAAGGTCAGGAGAGACCAACCTGACCCAGAGATAATGCTGGTTTCCTGTTCTTATATCCTTTCAACACAGAGCCCAAGTCTTGGGAAACACATTTTTCTGAACTTGACTTGTGCCCTAAGAAATCTGAGTGTCTTACCTGGTGATCTGAGAAAATGGGATCCCTTATCTTCGCATACACACCAATCACTCAATTTCCAGAATGAAACCAGAGAAAGAAGGAAGAAAACTCCATTGTGCCTTGCTTTCCTCATCTGTCAAATAGAGATAATACCCTCTGTATCATGTAGGTGGATATGTAGATTAAACCAAATACTATGTATATAAATACCAGCAAGGGCAGGAGGAGGGCCTGACCACACAACAACAGCAGGGGCAACATGTTTGGAGGTGAATCTGTTGTGTATCTTGGTAGTGGTGGTAGCTACACAGCTGTATGCATTTGTGAAAGGTCATTGCCCTAGACCCTGAAAAGAATATATTCTAATTTATGTAAACAAAAAGTCAATAAAGTGCCCAGACACACAATTTTTAATTAATAAGTCCCTAAGTGCCAAGCTAGATGTTCATAATCACATTAAAAACACAGAGTCCCTAGTTACAAGGAGGTAATGGTTTGGCAGGACAGACACATAAAATGTGAGCTTCCTTACTGTTTCCATGGAAGGTCTCTTTATACACATCAGACTCTCTGATTCTCAGAGTTGCCAAGCTCCCATCCCCTCCGCACATGTTGTACCCCACCATCTAGAACAATCTTCTCTCCTCACTTCTGCAGTCGGTTAGTGCCTCTATACCTCTTGGATCTTGGTTCAGTCACCTCCTCTAGGAAGCCTTCCTGGAAAGCCTCTTGCATGGGTTCAGGCGTGTGTTCCTTTTTGGTGATCCTCAGCACCTCCCACCTGTAACTCTGCTTCATGCTGGTACATCCATGGGTTGTGAGTTTGTGAGGGTGGGGATCTTGAGTCTTGATTGCTCTTGCACCCCCGCATCTGGGACAGTCCCTGGATGCTAAGTGCATGAAAGGGATGACAGGGCACCAGAGCAAGTAGAGAAAAATCTTTTAGTAGATGGCAGATGGATGGATGATGGAGAGATTTATAAGCGAAGAATAATAAGGCCCACTTCGATATCTCAATTTAGTCTCAGTTCTTTAGCTTGACAAGAAACAGGAACCAACTAGAAAAAAACTTCAGCAAAATAGGGAATTTACTCACAGGATATTGGTAGAGGTCTGAGGCTCAAAAATCACTGGGTGATATGAAAACAAGGACGAACCACTGGATAGCTGTTGGAAACCCAGAGAAAATTTTCGGAATAATCTCCATTTTTTTCTGCAGATCAACTTCATGCTCCTTCTTGCTCCAATTTCATTCTCCCTGTCCCATATGCATGTGTTGGAAAAAGGTCACCCAGCAACTAGATGGAAGGATCTGCTTACTTCACTTCGGGCCAGATCTCTACCGGCATCCCAGTCAAGTCTGATGAGGGTGCTGACTCCCATAGCATAAAAGTATAGCTGCTAAGGTGGACCCAGTTCTTAGAAAGATTGTTGTTTGGAGTTGAGCAGACACTTTGATCAGTGACCACTACTAGAGCAGAGAGACTCTAGGAGACCCCTGTGGGCTTTATCTCCTGGTGTACATGACTTGGTGGGCAGGGCGGCTTAGAGGGTGGGAGAGGCTGAGACAGTCTCTGTAATAACACGCTCGGTGTAGGGGGAGGAGGAGACCAGAAAGCACCTGAACCTTCATGGTCTGGATGAGGCAGCCCAAGCCCCTCACTCCTCTTCCCCCATTTGTTCTTGCTCCCTCTGGACCAGGCAGCCAGTCAGGCTGGCTCCCGTCTCTGCTTGAGTCTCGTGCTCTTCCTTGCCAGTCCTCTACCTTCCCTGTTAAAATGCCATCCTTAAGCTCACCTGCACACACGGAGCCAGCTTGCTTCAATTCCAGGGGATACCTCCATCAGAAGGGGCTGTCTGCTCGGTGCTGACAGAAGGAGCCTCACTCCTCCTTGGTGTATGCATAGGAGAACCATGGGCAGGGCAGTGAGCCTGTTGGGATTTTGTAGGGCAGTGGGGAGGAAGCCCGGGTTTTGAGGAAAACTCGTCTGGCTTCCCAACACTTGTGTCCCTGGCTCTGTCCCCTCCTTTTCTGGTTAGTCTTGGTGGCTGCTGGCTGCTGACTGTGGACCCTTGAGTTCAGGCCAGCCCTGAGAGATCATTTGCTACAGGGTATGACCAAGGACAGGCAGGAAATGAAAGCCCCTCCTCAACAAGTGGCCCTAGTACAGCTCTTAGCCGAAGGCAAGTGCTCCAGGCCCCACAGAACCACATGGCTATTGGGTCTCCAAGGAGCCTGGTTTGCACAAACACAGTTAATGAGCCAAAAGTAATAAAAAGGATCAGAGTTCCTTTACTCCTTTATTTTGAAAACAAGAAAGAAGATGCTGGTTCTTACCATACTTACTGCAATCCCATTTCTTGTCTTCTGTCTTCCCCAGACCCTGCAGCTACACTGGACCCACCCCAGCTCCAAGAGACACACACACACACACGCACACGCACATGCACACATGCACGCACGTGAACACACCGTGTCCATCCAGCATGCGCACGTGCACACAGCCCTGCAATGGCCCGAGAATGGAGCTTTCTGGTCTCCTCCTCCCCCTACACTGAGTGTGTTATTACGGAGACTATCGCAGCCTCTCTCACCCTCTAAACCACCCTGCCTCTTACAGAGGGTACGGAGGGGAAGAAAAGGAAGTTCCCCCCCACAGGATTCTCCCCTCGGGGCTGGGGAAGAAAATGGGCTTATGAGCACTCCCCGGTTCATTTCTCCCGTTACATGAGCCATTATTACAGGGAGGAAGAAGCTATGTATGGTCAGCCATTTAAGGACAGAACTTTCTGATCAATACCTATAGGTAGGAAAACTGAAACTCTGCCTCCTTCTCCCAACGTGAACCCTGTGGTCCCCATCTCTCCAGCACTAAATCTTGTGGCACAAGATCTCCCAGAAGAAATCATTTATTGAAAAAACAAAAAGAAATCATTTATTGAATAGTGATTATGCACAGGCAGGTAATTTACGCACATGAATTAATCCAGGCTCCAGTCCCCCTCATTGAAGAGTATGAGCTCTAATGTGATGATAGTGACACATACACACTTACCTAGACCTTACCAAGCACTGTTCTGAGTTTTTAACACTCCTTCACTCATAAAATCTTCCCAACAATGTCACGTGGCAGGCCCCGTTATTATCCCTGATTTGTACATGGGGAATGTGAGACAGAGAAGCCCAGGACGTTGGTAAGGGAGCAGAGCCTGGAAGGGTTGGAGACCCGATGCCCACCCAGTCCTGTCCTTTGTTCGCTTGTCTCTCATGGTGTTTGGGGTCCGAGCACATTCTCTGGATCGGGGCCACTTGATCTGAAGGTTAACTGTGTGTTTTCTAGCTATTTGAGCCGGAGTCACTTACACCATTCAGATTTCAGTTTCCTCAACAGGACAAAGAGGTAATTAACAATTTTAACCTCAAAACTTTCTGTGAGGATTGAGTTAATAAGTTTTTCTAGATCAATTCCTAGCATATATTGAACCCTTCATGAATATAGCTGTTGTTATTAATATTAGCACCATTTTGTAGATGGGGAAACAGAGAACCAGAGAGGTTGGGTCACTTGCCCAAGGTCACACAGCTCACCAGAGGTAGATATAAGGTATAAAGCTGGGATGGCCCCTCATCCTTGTATCCTTCCATCTAGAAAATCTTGCCACTACATTTGCATTGAGATCCAGAGTGTAAAAGTACCGTAAATTGTTTTGACAGTTCTTTTCTAAGCAAGTATCACTCCTGCGTAGAGCCAGCTGACAATGACACTGGACACTCCAGGATGCATGTTCCCAAATCTGCAGATCCTCAACAGAATGAAATCTAAACGTCAGGTTACATCCTGTCTGATATCTGGCCTTCCCTAAACACACATAAAACTAAAATCTTTGTAGGCTGCTATGATATTTTCCAAAGCCTTTTCCAGACTCTTTATTCTACCTGGCTTTCAAAGTCCTGCACTCGCCCTTCCCTCCCTGTCAAGGGTGTCTTGGCATGGGCTATGGTTCAACACATGTGATCTCCAGCCCCTCTTTGCCAGACAGGGTCCCTAAGGCATTCTCTCCAACATATGAATCTCCATAGCCTTGAAAGTCAAGTTTGGAAAACTAAGTCTTGGAGGGGTGTGTGCAATTCATAAAGTGAGTGGCTGGTGTGAGCAAAGGTATTATCTGGGTTACTGTTTGAGGGAGGTAAATTGAGCCCAAATTAAAGGAAGCCCTATTTTGCATTTTGGGGAGTAGATTCATCCAACTTTTCTCACTCTACTCCTGTAAGTGCTAAAGCTTAAACTCTCAATTGCTTCAAGAATATGTTTTATAAATAACAAATTCATCGTAACATAGGAAGCAAGAGATGCTAAAAATCAATCTGGCATCTTTGTATATCTTTCACTTTTTTTAATGTCAAAAGAACTGCCATATTTTCTAACAAATTTGTAAGACATGATTTTGGTCAAAGCTTTTGGGTTTGGAGAACTGTCTTCCCATCGAAGGAAAAAAATTTCAGTGACATTCTATTTGCACACAACTAATTTACAAATACCACTGGCTCATAAATTAAAATGAAAACTACTATTGTTAGTAAATAAGAGTAATTGATTTTGATAAAACATATATGAATAGTCTGGGAGCTGGGAAGATCTATGGAACTTTTGCACTCAGAAATAAGGGCTGACTATAATAAGAAAGAGAGCTTCAGCAAGCTCCAAAGCATGGTTTTTATCAGTATTTCCTGCATCTCTGGCGTAGGAGGAAAATACAACTATGCATACAAATCGTATTGCACTGACTTAAGATATCATTTGCTTATAGGAAGTTCAAATAAAACAAAACAAAAAAATGATTTAACAAACAATTTTCTCAGCCAGAGATGGATTCTACCCGATTTTTATTAGTTAACATGGGTTTTAACAAAGTATCTTAAATTACCAGCATTTTTTTAAGATGTTCTGTTATGTCTCTGTGACATAACCTTCAAGGATCCACCTACATGAACATGGGGCTCTAATATTTGATGACTCAAAGATCCTATATGCAATTTTTTTCTAAAACCACAAAGAAATACAGACTTTCAGAAAGTTAACTAGAATATAAGGACATCAGTGGGATATTGTATTTTAAGGCAGTCCATGGGGAGACCTTTCTGTGATGTTAATAATCAGTTCCTGATGTATCTTTTTTTAACTCATTTTCTTATTTGTAAAATAAGCTTGAATTAAAAAAAAAAAGAAATCCTTCTTAAGCCTGTGTACCTAAGGTATTTTGGATCCATTGTTATATAAAATATTATTGCTTTGATGCCTTTGATAGTTTGAGCTCTTAAAAAATTGCCTTCATTTTCACAGGGAGAAAACATTCACCTTAATTCCAAAGATCATTATCCTGAAGCTCAGTGTTTGTTGGAGACAGGAGGAGGATTTCTGAAAGCTGCGCTTAACTTGTTCCTGTGGTCCAGGGACCCATCCATGTGTCTGTGGGTGGGATCCAGGGCCGTTGGAGCCATAGCTGAGCACCGTAGGGCTGCCTACCGCTCACGGGTTGATCACAACCACTTGGCCGGAGCTTGATCTTACTCTTACATTTCTGCCTCACCTGGAGCCCGACACTCCCCCTCTTTCCCATTCCTACCAAACCAATTTAGAGAAACCCTGAACATACCCACAAGATTTGATCGCTTTTGATAGTTCTTAGAAAGCCAAACCCTGTATTCTGAGAAGTGTGAGCACCCGAAATGAAGGAAAGACTCGGATGAAGGGGTGAGTGGGAGCTCCTCGTCAAGATCCCTAAAACTGTGGCAGCGTGTAGCTGTCTCACTGGGGAGGCAGGTCTCAGAACCACGCACACATCTGCCCCACCTCGCCTCTCAGCGAGGACGCTTCCACCTCTTCTCGGGTATTTCGACAAACCCACGTCCATCTCCCTGTTGTGGCTTGGTAAACTGAGCAAGCCTTTTTTTCTGAAAACATAAGAAGACTCTTCCTCACTAAAGCCGTGGAGAAAACTCAAGAGGAAAGACATGGTAGCAACAGAAGAAGAGAGTCCGGGGCAACGGAGTAGACTCTTTATGGGTGTTCATGATTACTGAGACTTAATTTTCCATCCTGAGTTAATTATCTAAAGGTAGAGGATAAATCCATGTGACCTCCTGATGTTCCTTTCAGCTTCAGGGTCTTTAAGCCTGGAATTTAAATTATTTTGTTCTTAAGCGAAATTGCTTTATTCTCTATTATTAAGTGTATGATATGACAGACAATTTAATGGTCCTACCTCTTCATCCCTTTGAAGAAATACCCTGCATTTTCCTCAAGGGCAGGCAGAACACTGTGTTTCTCTCAGGATCTGCACTTAGCAAGGGTCCCACATACTCTGACCTGATTTGAAATGGCCATATTTTGATCACTCGATAATTAAGTTCCTTACAAACCTGAGATCCCCAAAAAGAGCTAAGAATTCAGTCTTTAAGAGAGAAGAATATTTTTAAATGATGCAGATCTATGTATCCTGACAAAGATCTCTAAAGTACAATCTTGAGGAAAAGAAAAGTGTGGAACAAGATTTACTATTATGATTCCCCCATGTGGTTTAAAAGAGAAAACAACCCCCAAATGTCTGTTCCCTTAGGCATCTAGTTCTGCATGCAAATGCAGAGAAAAACCACCACCACCACCACCACAGAGAGGCCACACAACACACCAACAGCAGTGCCAACGTCTAGGAAGAGACTAGGGTAGAGGGAAGGGACTTGACGTTGACGGACATGCTTGTGTTTTTAACAACCAAACTTTATTATTCAATACTTGTGTTCTTCAATATAAGCAAAAAAAGTCAAAGGTCAAACACATTTCAAGGGAATTTAGACAGAATAAATAGATGGTTCAAAGTTGGATAGCTTACAAAAGCAAGGTGGAAACTCAAAAATGCCACTTAAAGCAAGATCAAGCCATGAGGGAAATGAGGGAAGGGTAAGGTTAGGGTATTTTCAGATGACTCTGGAGGTTGATGTAAATGAGAAGTCACCCTAATATGCACCAAATTAGGAAGCAGTGCCATTTGGAAGAGCTATCCATTTTAAAAACAAATCTTAAGGGCACATGTTTGAATATGGAAGTCAACAAATAGATATACATTTACATTGAAAATAACATTATTTTTATAAATTTCCCATTGGGGATGAATAGACAGGTGAAAGAGATTTAGTTTATAACAGGAAAATTCAATTTAAGTCTTTTAACTATTTTGATACTAGTGGTTTTGTGGGGATTTAAAAATTATCTCAAGGTTTTGATGAAAGTCTCCTCACATCAGTGTTTAACAAAATATTTACGAGGAAAAATTTCATCTTGGTTGAAAATGGAATTTTTCCACTGAGGCTATCAATATCTCTTTTTCTTTATTATTTTGTTTAGTGAATGCAATTTTATTTTATTGTAAAACGTTCATTGCAGAAAATCGGAAGTTACAGAAAGTAAAATGGAAAAGCAGTTAAAATTCTCATAATTTAATCAGCAACATCATCCTTGGATTATATGTTTGCCAACCTTCTTATGCCTATAGGTATACATATTACAAAAAAAAGAGATACTGTTTGGCAAAAACATTTTTAACTTGATGCATTGAAACATTTTTCATGCTAATAAATCATTAGATATTTTAAAATCTGGGGACAAAAATGCCGCTGTCTATCAAAGTACTCTCTCTGGTCAAGAATTCACTCAATCAAAACCATTGGTTTTTTAAGCAGTCACCTAAGTTTTGAATGTCCCTTTAGAAAACATTCTCAAATAAATCACTCCGTATGATCCTCCCAAAATCTGGTGAGGGAGAAGGAGCCAGAAGTCTGAATGCATCCAGGGCTTCCCAAGCTCGAGCTCAGCTGGTTGAGTCAGGAAGGCAGGACCGGCCCCCAGGGCCCCAGATTACGAGCCCTCTGCCCCACCTACTGGACCCTAGGCTCCCCCACAGCCTCCTCCCTTGTACAAATGGAACCTCCTCAAAACCATCCAGTACCTCTCACCAGGCCACTCTCACCTTGTACCTTATTTTATTGTTTTTCAGAACACCTTTTGCTACTTCTCACTATTTCCTGTTTTAAAGGCTAACGTGATTCTTGCTGTCTCTGCGAGGGTTAGCCACACTATGTGGGTGTCCGGCTATAGCCCAGCACCAAGCACAGCCCCCAGGATATAGTAAGTGCTCAACAACGGTCTGCCAAGTCAACATTACACCATGGCCCCCTTGGCTTGAGCCAGCCGTGTGGACACTTGTGGAGGCTAACATGGGCTCGGGTGATTGTGCACATCTCATTTGCCTTAAACAGACTGGGGTCCTTCCTCCAGACTCAATCAATGAGCTGGTTGGATCACATTAAATTCCTAACCTCAAACTCTGGGGTGGATCAGCAAAAGAAGATTTACATACGAAGCAGAGAAAGCAACTATGACTTGAACTAAAAAAAATAAATAACAGCAATTTGTATCTTTTTTAAAAAGTTCTGTTCGATGAAGGGGAAGAAAACCAATCACTAGTTTCATATTATTTGGATAATCGGATGATGGTATTTTAGTCACTTCTCAACCAGCCATTTCTAACCATATTGTAGAAAATACTGGGGTACATCTCTGCTGTTTGTTTTAATATTAATTATTTTCCCTGTTTTATGAAGAGGACCAACGGGAAGGCCCCCTAGTGGCCAGCTACTGATGATTTTCTCCTTGAAGAGCACATCCCAAATCATTCTACACAAGGATGCTTTTGTACTTAAGCACTATTAGTCAGAAGCACTTTGAAAAACTCAACTTTTCTCACAAAGGGCTAAACATTCAACATTCAAAATATTTATTCTCTTTTAAGAATTCTTTGTCGTTTCTATGTTTACAAACATAATCCTATACAAATCTAAGAACAAAACCGTGCTTCTATGGCATGACTACTGGTCTATTCAAAGATTTTGTTTTTTCCTAACCATCTTTCCCCAGAAACACTCACCCAAAGAAGCTGTCATTATGTATTACTGCACTTTACACACTGGACTGCCTTTATTTATCACTTTTCCTCCAACTTATGTTTGCCTCAGTAGAGTAGTAGCGTGGTTTTAAGTTGATGTATTTGAAAATGATTTATTTTTGAAGTTTTAGTTTACTTAAAAGAAGGATTGACTTTCTTTTCAAAATTGTTAAAACATCACTTGAGCAGTGTCAGGGTGAATTCAGTGTCACAAGAAATTGTAACACTGAAAGAAGTTCTATCTCAAATCTTAAAAACAAAGCAACAATAACTCAATTTACTTTTTTTTGGAAAATGGGATTTTTCCATTTTGGAAAAATGATGTCAAACTGTACACATTTAAAATATCTCTCACTAATGTTTATTCTTCTAAAACCCATTCTCTGAAAAACAAAATGGCATATCTGAAGCCTTTCTGCATGCTGGTAGAATACTGCATTTTCTGCATTACATGGAAATAGTGTTGTCATCCTTTTAAAGGAAGCAGTAAAAACAAAACACCCAAACTTCAGCTGACTCTATCTTTGGATAAAGGAACTCTTCTTTCAAGATTCGCATTTCATCTACATCCTAATCTAAGTCCGGGGCATTTTAGTAAACATAAACACAAATGAAAGACAGTGGTAAGGAATAAATGACTGATGAATGTTATTTTGTGACTCAAGCACCCTTCCATCAGCTCATGCAGTCTCTTTTCACTAATCTTTATTATTTCATTTCATTATGCTTCTTTTAATAGATGAGTGGCTTTGATCATTTTCCAAAAATAAAAACACACGTAAGCCATGGGTCCTCGTATTTTTTCTGAACTCCTTTGTAGAGAACTATGTCCAATAAAAAAGGACACATAGTTCTCTTTCCAAAACATAGCTTGTGTTTCATTGTTTTCATTCCTCATAATTTCTAAAGGCTTCTTCTTCTGTTACCATTAGTGAAAAAGTGGAATAGGAAGAGAATTCTGGACACGTACATTATCGTTAGTGGAATTATTCATGCACATCGAAAGTAGGGACCTGCCCATTCAAGCATGCCAGTTATTGTCCAAGTTATGGCTGATATTATACGCTTCAAATGGGGACAATTTAGAGATCATTTGTGGTTCAATTAAGGCAAGCACTAAAAATATCTCTTTGAATGTTCCTAGAACTCAATGAAGTGGTGTCCCCCACCTCCCTTTGCACTTTTGTGGGAGATAACATATTACTCTGAAAAAGTCCTGCTTTATTTTGACAACTTTATTTTGGGCTTTAACTGTGAAGGAAGTGGAAAATTTTAAGCACGTTAACCAAATGGATTAAAGAGATGGCTTCTGTGCTTCTTTTGTGCGGGCGGAACGGTCGGCTCTCACACACGTCGGGTCTCCTACCTCCCCCGCCCGCGGCCACCTTGCCATGCTGCATACAGACAACAGGCCTTGATGTCTTTGCTGTTAGAATCTATAATCACCTAGAGTTCGGAGTGGAAAATGGGAGCCTCCAATCATAAGCTCATAAAAGGCAATTTCAGTGTCAGAGCAGTAGACTGAATAAATATAGAAAGGATTTATTATGAAGTTCTGTAGTGATGTTGGCACCGGCAGCACACTGCTGGGCAACATTCTATCGCCCAAATCCAGGAACTAGCACAAACATTGAACCGCTGTGTTCTCAGTGACAATAACGAGAGCAGCTTGATGATTGGCTGGCATGGCCACAAAAGACACATGCTGGCATGTTTCGGAACATAAATGATAGATCTGCTGCTGTGAGTTTATAATTATTTAATGAAACCCAGACTGTAGGACCTGGAGGGACATCATGTGTCCTCTCAAGTGTGGAAAAAGGACAGAACTCAAATGTTTGACAGACTCCAGGGGGACCACAAGGGGCTGTGTGGGCGTGTGCTTTCCCAGGCCAGCCAGGGCCCATCCCGGGGCCCGGTGAGGGGTCCCTTACCCTGGGCTGCATCGTCCCCCCAGCCCGCCGGGAGGAAGTGAATTACTGGCCATCTTCTTGATGTGCTGATGGAAGTGAAATCAATTATATTTCCTTTCATGGAACGAAACGTATGTCCTGCTCTGAACAGGAAGCCACTCTTTTGATCCAGCTCTTTCTCCATAACACACACACACACACACACACACACACACACACACACTCTTACAGAGGACTTGTACCAGCTGCTTGCTGTATGTATACATAGTTTTTAAATCCTGGAAGAATAAAAAGCTCCACCCCTTTCAACCCCATGTCCCTTGTTTGGAAAACAAAATGCGGGGCATGCTGTGGTCATGAAACCCCTCATGACACTGGATGTTTGGAGACGAGGGTCTGGGATGCAAATGGACTTTGCTCTTCACATCAGTTTTTACTCTGTCACAGCTTGATGAGAAGGGAAAGGGGGTGGGGTGAGGTGAGGCTCTCACAAGCAAGGATAATGCATTTTGGTGGAAAGAGAACAGATTAGTAAATTACATTAGCATTACATGTCATCCCTAGCCCCTAAGAAATTAGGTGCTCTCTGGAATGTAGCAGTTACATGTAAATTTAAGTTTCTATTTTAAAGCTCCCCAAAATGGACTGTTTTACTAAGGATATTGAGTTAAAGCAAACCAGCATTAGGGAGAATGAATTCAATATGATCTTGACGTAACTTATCAAAGTATTAAGTCCTAAAGCTTTCCCCAATAGAAACTTTCCACTCTGGATATCAGATTCTTCATTCTGCCTCCCCCACTCCCTCCCCTGTTCCTCCACCCCCAAGTTCTTTTATTCAAACTTTCTGTATATAAATGCTTTGGAGGGTGGTTGTTACCAGCAGAGCAAATAGTAGTTGGTCCCTACTTTCTGTGTTGGAACCCTATGTACGATGTTCAAATCAGGGATACCAGGTAACTTCTACAATTACCCAAATAGATATTGTTTTCTCTAAATATGATGTTTTTTCTTTGTTAAGTGGCTGTAAAAATTATACAAGTGGCACACTAGTATATTTTCATTGTAAATAAAATGGAAAAAGAAGTGACAGCCGCCTTGTACTGCCTCCAACCCCAAATCCTACTCCCTAACCCCAGAGGTAAGCACTGGTAATAGATGGGGTGTGTAAATTTCTTTCCCCCATATGCTCTTTGTAAGGAACAAATTTCAGAAACAAAGTATGGAAAATATTTAACCTTCCTCCACGATTATTAGGTTTTGATGTTTAAGAGGGAAAAATGCCCAAACACATAAAAGTGGAAAATCCCCAAACAATTTGGTAAGATATGCATTGTAGTTTTCCTCATTCTGAAAAGTCCTCCAAAGGTTTGACAGACATACTTTCAAACACATGTAAAGACATCTCTACTTTTAGAAAATAAACTAAAAATGAGGTCAACTGCTCTAAAAAAATACAAAATCTTTTATCAGTTTCCAAAGTGGCGGGGGGAAGATTTAGGAGGAAAAAAATTAAACCATATTTCAACCACGCACGTCTTATATTCAACCAATTTTGACTTTTTCTTTCTGCAGTGTAGTGGCATCATTCTTAATAATTTTTGTGAGTTTGGACTTTTTAAACACAGTCTCTTCCCGTGATATAAGTGTACATTTAAACAATTGTTTGTTTCTAATTGGGATTTTAGCGGATAATAATCTTTTTATTTCTTTTTTATATACCTTCAGTAATGCTAAAATAGTTTATATAGAAACTACAATTAAACAAGATGTGGACTTATCTTCAAGGTTGCAGTCAACGCTCCAATTTGTTTTATAAATGAATTAAGAGGAATTCAAGCTAACAGAGGGATTGGAATGATGGTGATGGGCAGTTTGCTTCTATATAAAATGATCAAGCAAGGATGATAATGAAACTATCCAGAGAATCTTGCATCTTCCTTTTCTCGCCCTCTGAAGACACACGGGAATTTCCATGCTCATGTTGCAAGCATGTTCCCTGACTAACAACTTACTGTTTACAGTTGCTTGTCTGTGCTGAACTCCTTTAAGGGCATTAATTATGATAGGTGCCATTTTCTATTGCCTGTCTGAATAAGCTCAGGAACAGGACGACATTTTAAGTACACCTTTAGGCTATGCTCTGTCTTCGCATGATGCTAAATTCAGAGAACAAAAGACAAAACCAAACTGAAAAACCATCAAGTCATTTGCCTGGCACCGTGTAGTCAATGGATCCAGCCAAAGGGTTGAATGCTCACATTTTATTTACTTTTTAACTGAGATCCTTGTGTGGAGAGGGAGAGAGACAGTAAGAACTCTGCAGCAAGAAGACATGTGATAATTGTACTTGAGAGGAGGCTGTGTATAAAATCAGATATCTAGTCCCTGACTTTGACACATAACCTGGCGCAGAAGACTGGACAAACCAAGTGGGGTAATTCTGATCACCCACAATAAAATCAGATTCATACTGTAAAGTTCCAAAGGAACTTCACATAAAGAAGCATCTCTTTGTTGTTGTTGTTGTTGTTCTTGTTTTCTTTTCTGCATTGTGCTCTTTGTCTTTCTCTTGCAGGGAGCGGGGATGAATGATAGTTCAGTGATCTGCGGCTTTGCCAATGTTTTTCCCTAGACTTAAAGTTTTCCCCAAATAGCTTCATTCAAATCATTCACCCAACAAATATCTCTCGCACAGTTACAATGCTCCAGCAGTGTATTGGTGTTGGAGTAACAACAGTCAACAGGGCATGTGCTGCTTTAAAGGAGAGCAGAGTTTGGAAATCAGGAGGAGGTATAGAGATGGAGAGAGCTTGCTCACCAGGTCTGTGAGGCGGGAGGTCGCTGGGGAGGTGAAGTGGAGATGGTAAGAAGTGCAGTGACTTTTCAAGATGGTAGAGTTAGCAGGGGGAAAAGATGGGGTGCCGCCAAGCACGGTGTGTGTAGAAGAAGTCTGATATTCACCTCAATGGGAACTAATGCTGCAGAGGTATTAAAATTCATACCTCATTGTCCTTTCCTGGAAATCCTGAATGTGAATGTCACCTGCACATGCATTCACAGAGTGGATGTAGGTTTCCCATGGACAGGGAATTATCTGGGGGCAAATCACTGCCATAACTCCAGCACACACTCTGAGTGGATCAATAAGTGTAAATGTTAGTGTTTATAGAGTACAGTCAGAATATGATTCATTGTTGTTAGGTTTGGCAAAATAAAGGGAAATGATTTCTAGAATCTTCTACTCCCGGTACCACACGAAATGATTAAAAATCTCTATTTGGGGGAATATCTCCTTTTTGGTCTTGATCATGTCATGTTACCTGAAAAACTTGGCTTTAGGGGCACTTTACAGAGGTCCCCAGCCAGTGAGTCTGTCTAGTCCTCTGGACTCGTGAGATGCCAGGGGCTTTTCCCTAGCATTGGGTTTTCCCACACATGGAGATAGGATTTTCAAAAAAGATAAAGAATATTTTGAAAAATGTGGCTCCCTTCTTTATTAGAAACCTGGTAGTTCCATATCCAAGGAGAAAACCACTCGCTCATCTCCAGGGTTTTAAGAGTGAAGCTGGCACTTATGGGCTCAAGTTAATCTCACAGAGTTGAAAATGAGCCCGGGTCATCTCTTTTTAGCCTCATTAATGCAGAAAATTGGCTGAATTAGATTTTGAGCTGGATTTTCTTTGAGTTAAAGGAGAGCCAGGTGGATCCCAGAGAAGAATGTCAACCTTCTGTCCAAAATCCAACTGACCTAGTTCCTGAGGGCTTCTAGAAGAACAGCAAAAACTTCAGCTAGCACAACATCCCCAGAGGCTTCCAGAGAAGTTCTGTGCAGTGCCAGCCAGAAGGAAGATGAGGAAGGAAACTAGCTGTGAGGGCTGAGGACTGTGGAAGATGACAAATGGATCTCAGCTCTGACTGATGGATGGCTGCTGCCAGAGCACTGGGTGGGAAGGACTGGAAAGTCACATCTGGGCTCAGAGGAAAAGGGTACCATGACTGATCATCAGTGTCTGCCTTGGGTACACAGAAGGATGTGGGTCCACATGTAATTACTTGCCCTCACTGAAAGATGCTAATGTCCCTCAAGCTCAAACTTTCTATGAGTCTGTGTAGGCAAAAACTTTATTTGGAAACAACTTATAATTTTTCCAAGATGTAAAGAAACAAAAGGCTACAGAATATAGATAATTAAGTGGCATCAGAGGCTATAAACAAATTAAGTGGCATAGTATTTAGCAAATGGACTGTATGAGTAGCATAACTATCCAAGCTAAGACAGTCATACGTTTATGGAGCGACGGTTTGGAATGAGCGGGAATACTCGTATATTGGTGATCATCATAATAAATAATATAGCAATAACAACTAGCATTTATTGAGCATAGGTATCAAACCTTCTTCTGTGTTTTACAGATACAAGGTATTATTTATTCCTCAGAAAAGCCCTGGGGCGTGTACTTTTACAGTCCCATTTTTGAAATGAAGAAATAGGCTATAGAGGTAAAGTAAATTGACCAAGGTCACAGAGCTAGAAAGTGTTGGCAAAATTGTGATTCAGACCAAGGCAGGGTACTAAGCAGGCTTTCCACGTTCATTGCTCTTTCCCTGCCCTCATGTCTCATGCAGAGTCAAAGGTCAACATTTTGATAATAAATAATTATACGGGCTGGCCACAAAGCCTTTCTCCTGCCAGTTCGAAGTTATCCAGAGGCACCCTCTACACAATAGAGAAATCTTCCTTTCACAAGCTCAGAGATTGTGCCTGGTGATGGTTGAACACCTAGAAACAGCCATCAGGGACTGCATTAATGATTTCAATATTCAACATGGCTGATGTCCAGAAGAACATGGGAAATAATTGAAATCTGTTCCAGTAGAGAATGGACAGGCAAATACAGATAATTTCTATGGAGCAGGTACAGGGCTTTATGTCCCCATAGATTTACTGTGAGCATTTTATATGCCAGATTCACTGAGAAATGATCCAGACAGGGTTCTTTCCTTAACCCTGCAGAGTCTACTGGGGAGGCCAGACAGGCACAAAAATAAACAAAACAGAAGAGCAATGTAAGTGTCCCAAATTGACTAATTCTAAATGGGTGGCATGGAGAAAATGTTCTGGGGAGCATGGAATTTGAACTTGGCTTTAAAGTTTGAATAGTGGTCCAAAAGGCACAAAGGACAGTATTCTCAATAGCAGAAACCAATATGAGCAAAGGTCCAAAGTTGAGGAACATGTCATTGTACATTTGGAGATCTCTTGATTTGCTGAAACAGAAGAAGAAAATGCATGAGTCTTGGAAGGAAGGAAGGAGGGAGGAAGTAGAGGAGGGACCTAGAAACATAGCCAGGGCCTTAAAAACCATAAAGATTTGGATTTTGTTCCATAGGCAATGGGTAATCATGGAAAGCTTTGGAGTAGAGGAGTGTCTTATTCACACTGTATTACTGAATGATTATTGTGCAGCAGGGCAGAAGCTGGATTGGAAGGCAAAACACTAGAGGCGAAGACACCCAATTGAAAGGCAGCTTCGAAAGCCTGGGCAAGAGTTAA
>NW_027397077.1:11327252-11349389 GCF_003265705.2 Callorhinus ursinus
TGAGAAAACCATGCAACTTCCAGCGTTTTCTAGGGCCTTGACATTGACATGACCCCAGCTGACATTTTCCTTCTCAGTCATGGTTGTACTTTTTCACTTAAATAAGACTCAAGCCCAGTTTCATGGGGATTCCAGGGAGCCCGGAAGGGTGAGGTCATCTCCCATCTTGGGATACAGCAGCCACGTTATAGCTCTGTTTTCAATCCTAGAATCTGGGGGTAGAGAAGGTCCTTAACCAGCCCATCTGATTCCCCTTGGGCAAGAGAGAAAGGTATGCAAACAGACCATCAACGGGGTACCAGGGAGACCACAGTGGTGATGCAGACACAGATGTTTGTCCATGGGGACCAAGACTTTATCCTCTGTTTGTCCACTGGCTGCCTTAAAACCACAGCTAGAACAAAGAATCCCACATTTACTAGGGTGTATTTTGGGAGGGAAGCAAATTGGCACTGCATTGTCTCAGACCAATAAAATATTAAATTGCTATAGAAATAATATCATGCCACGAAAGGAATTTCCCTGAGTTAATATTTCCGCATTAAATTGGGCTAGAGCTATATCAGGCTAATACGATACTGTGCTAATCCGGAGAGCGAATGAACTCAGAAATGCATATTAGTATTTAGCTGGATTAAAACCGACCATAGCCAAATGCACCACCAACCATGAGCCTGACATTCCTAACATCGCTTTAATTTACTGCAAATGTCTCCTCTTGGTCACCATCCTTCTCACCAATTTTTATTGCCATAGTCCCTTGGTGGCAAGTCTTCATGTTGTTGCCTGAAATTAAGGATATTTTACCTATATTCACATTCAAAATAAAACTTGTTTTGCAGCACGCCCAGATTACTTGCTGCTGCAGAAGGGAGTATCTTTATTCCTTCGAGACAGCTGGAGCAGGCCACCGGTACATGTGGTCGATCCCTTTCTTGCCCCTTCCAGATGTCCTGCCCTTCAGAATGTTCCTGTGCCTATAGCACACCAGCCTGATTCAGGAGCTCAGTCTGGGGAAGGGGTCAAGAGGGCTCTTTTCCCGGATCCACAGCCCACCGCCCCTTTTCACAATAAGCAGGCTGACGATTGGGAGGGGGATAGAATGACTGAAGCTCTTTCTTCCTTTCTTGCTCACAGATGTGAATATCCGTCCAGGCTTTCCTTTCTAAGCCCTCCACAATCCATCCTGAGGTGGGGGTGTTTGTAGTACAAGGACATTATTCTGAAATCTGTCATTCTTCATGGTAAGTGGATTCTTGCATGTTCGCGCCTGTGCTTATTTTTAAGTAAATTTATGTGTGGTCGTAAGAGCATTCCAAGGCAGGGAGATTACTCGAGGAGCCATGGCACTCATTCAGATGAACAGGAAGGGGGTCAGTTTGGGCCTGGCTCTTTCTGGGATCAGGGAGTTCTTTGGGGGCATGAGCCAGTTGTCCAGATAGATGAATGAACTGAGGTTGGTTAGCATGGTCTATGGTGGCTGTGACCATATACAGGACTCAGCTGGGACAGCCCTATCCAAAGTACCTCCTGTGGACCACCAGCGTGAGCATCCACTAGATCTGGGTTACAAATGGATTTTTTCCAGCCCCATCTCAGACCCACTGAATTAGTCCCTGGACGTTGGGCACAGGAATCTGTGTTTTAATGCTTGTTCCAAGTGGGTTTTATGAGTGCTGAAGTGTGAGAAGCATCAGTCAAGGATGGGGGATGTGCTGTACCCTCAAACCAGAGTCAAAACCCAAGCTTGCCTGTTGACCCGGTATTGTCATTCTCATGACAACCTCTTTCACTTGAAATCCTTGTGTTCTGGAAACTTAAACATAAATGGAACCCAAGTTAACCTCCTTTCTCAGCTCCTGATAGTCTCTCACAAATTGTTGGAATATTTTGAAATTATTAATTTTAAATATAGGGCTAAAAAGGTGATATGGGACTTAACATAGGTATGCTTGATGTTCAAAGACTCATGACACCCACGAATGTGCTGGAAATGACTAATAGCCAACTAATAATCTTTTACATTTTGATAAGCTGTTTGAAAACTTTCCCAACACCGTTTATAAGAGATCATCTCATTTTTGCTGCTTAAAAACTTAGTGGAGTTAAGTTTAAATCTGACATTATTTCCATTCCAACAAATAGGGAGCCTCTTGTGAGGCTCAGAAGAATATATTCTGAGAATCATACCTTTAGTATGAAAGTCTAGCTGTGCTTTCATGTTTCAAAATATTTCCTGTAGAGGATGTTGCAAAGGTTCACAGTCAGAAGGAAGGTCAGTTTGCTGATTCAGACCAATGTGTCCTCTGGCATTCTATCTATGGGAATTTTCAACAGCAGATGAAGGGGGAGGCCCAGATTCTACCCAGGCAGCAGCGACAGAAGGGGTGTCTTCCTCATCTGCTGGAACTCTAGCTGCCCCAGGCACCAGGACCATCATACAGCTGGCAGATCACCCAATACCCAACGGAGGGCCGACAGTGTTTTGATTTTAATGACTCCTAAGCTGAAGATGTCCTAGTTAAACTGAGGCTGGGCAACCACTTAGCAGTTGGTTAATACTTAGACTCTTTAGTCATTTGAAACAATGCAATTAAGGATGAATCATGGCTCGGTAACCTAAACAAAATCAAATTAACAAATGGGCGGCACTCCCTTTGGTCTGGGAGGCTAATTCATAACCTCCCACCTCAAAGTTTCCTGACCCTTGTTGTGCAGATCTCAAGGCCTCCAGACTCTGAATTCCTTCTCATTTTAGCACAACTTCATTGTTCTCCATATGTATACAGCTGACAATCCAAAGGAAAGAGCATTTTGAAGGGGCGTTTGCCGCCTTGGATCTCTGGGCACTGACATCACAGGGATGTCTGCCTGAGTGTAGACTTCAGGATCAAACACGCTACACCCTGAGTTCCCAGCTCTACCTCTTAAAGCCAAATGACTATGGGCAACTTATTTAATCCATTTTCCTATCTCAAATATGGAAATAAGAATAGTGCCATATATATATGTGTGTATATATGTACATGTATACACATATATACTTACATGTATGTGTGTGTATATGTATGTATATATGTGTCTATATATAACCACACATACACGTATATATACTCATAGTTTATCCAATAAGAATAAGTACTAATTTATTTAGCTTTTGAAACAAGTCTCTACTAGAATAACTCATTACCATACAGTTTTCTCTATTATATCTTAAACTCCAATTTTCCTCTGCATAGAGACTTATAATAATTAATATCTTTGAAATTCTGAAGATTTGAGTAGGATCGGAGACCCCTGGGGTGTGAGAGAACCCTACCCAGTTTTTAGAAGTAGATCCATGGAAGGCTGGCCACTTGCCCAAGCTTGTGCCATTTGAAACGAAGATGTGAATGGGATCTGGCACTAGTGGTCAAAGAGAAGTGGTCCACTTCTCTTCTAGACAGAGCAAAGCCAGCTCTCCTTGTCTGAAAAGTGAGATGTGTTCTCTAGAACAGTACTGCTCATAGAAATATAACGTGAGTCACATGAGTGATTTTAAATTTTCTAGTAGTCACATTTGAAAAAGTAAGAAGAAACAGATGAAATTAATTTTAATAATATATTCCACTTAATCAATATATCCAAAATATTGTCATCTCAACATGGAATCAACATAAAAATTCACTCATGACATATTATCCATTCTTTCTTTTGTACTACATCTTCAAAAGCCAGGGTGTGCCTTATTCTTATAGCACATCTCAATTCAGATGCTAAACGTTCATCAGCCATATTTAATCTGAATTTAGATTTCATAATATTTATGGGTGAAAGAAATAGATTCCCATACCCAAGTTATTCCAAACATATTTAAAAGTTTTCCAGTACCTGGGTTAAGCATGCATTTTTAAAGTAAACTTCTCTAAAATGAAATAAAATTCACAGTTCATTGGTTGCACTAACCATACAGACATTTCAAGGGCTCCATAGCCCCTTGTGCCTAGCCTGTTGGACAAGGAAGGTCTAGGCTCTTCTAAATTTCTAAAATTCTAAATCTTGAGAAACCTCGTTGTCATCTCCCACATAAAGATGTTATAAAAATGATGATGGGGGCTCCTGGGTGGCTCAGCTGTTTAAGTGTCTGCCCTCGGCTCAGGTCATGATCCTGGGGTCCTGGGATCGATCCCCGTGCCAGTCTCCTTGCTCTGCAGGTAGTCTGCTTCTCCCTCGCCCTCTGCCCCTCCCCCCATTCATGTGTGCTCTCTCTCTCTCTCTCTCAAACAAATAAATAAAATCTTACAAAAAATGATGATCGAAGGGGTAGGTGTCTTGCCTGGAGAGATGACAGGTGCACTGATGAGAGAATGGGCAGAGGTTCGAATGCTCTTGCTTGGGTGAACCTGGGCAATGGCTTCACTTGCCTGACCTCCAATTTGCTCGCGCATGAAATGAGGATTATAATAACACTTCATGAAGTTATTGAAATTGTGCCACATGATGGTGAATGCAACACAGTGACTCCGGGAGAGCAATAGCAGGTGCAGACTAAAATGAAGTCTAAGTGCTTCTGAATAGGTAGCCCCAAATTTCAGGTTAATTCCATTTGACACACATCCACCTTTCACAAAGAGCTCATCGTTGTTAGTGGCGATGCTGTAATTGCCTGATATCCCTCTCATCATGCCTTTGAGACAGTTGGAGAAATGCCGTCCACATGCTGCAGTTAGAAGTGGTCGCTGCCAGGTGATAGAATGAGGCAGTACGCTCTTTTTTGATGACATCCTTTTGCATATGCTGTTCCCTTTTCCTGGAATGCCCTTTTTGGTTTTCTCTTTCCTGTCTGGCAAATTCTTACTCATTTTCAGAACCTAGTTTAAGTGTCTCCTAGGGACCCTTGCACACAGAATTATTCAATGCTTGCAATCATTCTCCATTGTTCTCTATTGAAGGTAAAGACAGCGAAGAGGTTGGTTCCTTCTCAGGGAAGTTCACAGGTGGGCTGCCACTGAATCAAAGTTGTTTCAAGAAAAATGCAATTTCTGAGGAAGGGGGAACAGTGGCTTGATAATAATAATGATAATAATGTTTGACACTTGACAAGGAGTATTTTGTCTACTCATAAGAACAACCCTATGAGAGAGATACTATGGTTCCCCTTCAGAAATGAGGAAACCTGGCTGAGTCAACCTGATTTTAGAGCCTGCTCTTAGCCACCATGCAGCACAGACTTGCCATTTTGGAGAATATGGCAGATGTTCCTAGTGCCTCTCCTAAATCCACTCTTCTTTTCCCTTCAGTAAGATAACCCCAGATTTGTCTGAGGTATCAGTGTACCCAGCTAAAAACAATCATTTCTTCAGTTTCCCTGGCAGCTAAGGGTAGACCCATGCAAATGGTCCTGGGACAAGAGCTTTATCTAGCTGAAATTTGCACTTGTTACCTGGAGGCACAGCAGCCATCTTGTGACCATGAAGTCAAGAGCCACACTCTAAGGATCACACGACAGGAAGCTAGAAGGAGCCAAGATCTTTGAAACCTTGACCAGCTACACATTCCTCCCACCCACCCCGCACCCCCGCCGTTGGAGGCTGCTGTATCTAAACTTCCCCTTAGGTTTCAATATAAAATCTATTTGATTTAGCCATGGTAGTCAGATTTTAGCTACAAGCAGCCAAATGCAATCCTAGTTAATGGAGAAAATTTATAGCCAGCTGAGAAACTCAGCAAGCTACATTTGTTTGATTAAAAACATTTTTTTAAATTAAGTAAACTCTACCCCTAACACAGAGCTTGAACTCATGAACCCAAGATCAAGAGTCACATGCTTTACTGACTGAGCCAGCCAGGTGTCCCTTAGCAAACTACATTTGATTCCTTCCTCTTCACAAACTGCTACTTGGACCTCTACTAATTTGGCATTTGCCACAGGACCTTATTTTTATCATTTCCACTAACTGGGCAAGTTTCCCGTCCTCCTTCCACGAACTGGTTATGTCACTTCCATGATGTTTCCCAAGAAGGCATATTCTCTTGGCTGACTAGGATCATTCTTCCTGGACACTCTGCAGGTTTTCCCACAAATAACACATAGATTGATCTGGCAAGACTGAAAATTGTACGGTCACAGTGACAAGGATCCCTGTCTTTCCTTCAGACCCAAAGTCAAGACACCTGGAAGCCAGGAGTCGAGCTTTCAGAGCAATCAGATAGGCAACTAAAAGTGAAGCCCTATTGACAGGAGTTGGCAAACTACAACCTGCAGGCCAAATTCAGCCTGCAACCTGCTTTTTCAAATAAAGTTTTATTGAAACACAGACATGCCCATTTGTTTGTATATTGTCTTTAGATGTCTTTGTGCTACAAGTGGCAGAATTGAGTAGTTTCAACAGAGACTGTATGGCCTATAAAGTCTAAAACATTTAGTATCTAGACCTCCACAGAAAAAGTTGGCTGACTCTGCTCAGACAGCAATCAGCTATGGAAGAAAGACATAACAGAGACCGAATGGTAGTAAGAAGAAGAAGAAGCAACAAGAGTTCTAGCTGCTTTCATCCCACCAAGCACAGCGCCCATTAGAATGGTCCATTTCAAACCGTCCATTTTGTGTGTGAGGATCATGAGGCTCCTAGGAGGCTCGATAACTTCTTTGAGGTTTAAACGTGTGGCTGATGAAGCAAGAGTTTTAACCTAATTCTGTCTGGATCTAAAGACTACAATTTTGATCATTAATCATCGCATGTATTTCATATTTCATAACCATGACATCATATTTCTCCTCTCTGTTTAATTCAATCCCTATGGTAAATAGTGAATTCAATGTAGAGGCATTTAAATTAAAAAAAAAAAATGGCTGTAGGGAAGAAGAAAATCTACTTAGCTCAGAAAGGTCCAGAACATGGAGATGAGGATATATGCCCCAAGACAAGCAGCAAAAAAGGAGATAGGGAACCCAAAAATGGGTAGAAAGAATCAAATGCCAGTGAGAATAGAGCCACTTTATTTCTCTGCTCAAACTGGGCTCCCACCCATGTCAGTCCATGTGGGTGGTCTCCCCAAATAGCTCTCCTTTCATCAGATGACGCGATACACAAAGTACCACCGGGAGCCCTCAGCTAAAACAGGAACTACCATGGAAGGGTGGTGCTGACCTAGTAGGAGCCCTCTCAGGCTCTGAGTCACAGGATCTGGTCTCCACTCCTCAGCTTAGCTCTGTGCAAGTTATCAGTGACTCTGATCGGTGTGAGACAGGATTTCCTGCTTGCAAAAAGAGAAGTGGAAGACGGATGTTGAGACAGGGTCTGTGCTGAGGCCTGAGGATTTGCAGCCTACATTCAGCCTGGGCAAGTCATACCATGGGAGAACACATATGGATGTGTTTGAGGACTTAATGTAAGTCTAATGTGAGCGCAAGGTTGGACGCAGCCACTGGAAAAGCTACTTTGGTCTTTGGTTACATTAAATGAAGTATGATATCCAGGGCAAGGGAGGTGATAGTTCCATTTAACCTACCTCAGGCAAAGTGCACCAGGTCTGAGAAGACAGAGGTGGAAAATGGGAGGGAGGGGGTCCTAGACGCAACAACTATACACAATGTGACGCTTAAACTGAGACCCAGTAGGTTAGTGGGAGACAGTCTCTCCACGAGTAATGGAAGAACATTCCAGGAAGAGGGAACAGCAAGGGAAAAGGTCTGGAAGTGGGAAAGAACCATTTAAGGAACTGAGAAGCAAGTGTAGTTGGAGCTTCCTGAGTGAGAGGGATTGTTCAATTTTCAGGTAGGGAGGGCATTTAGGTCATTTGGGGGAGTTGTATTTCAATCCAAGCCAGTGAAGAACCATCAAAGGGTTTTAAGCAGAGTCAAGACAGGATACTTTTGTATTTTCTGTTTTGGCTGCTGTGGGGATTAGATGAGGCACAAGATGAGAAGAGGAGAGGCTACTGCAAAGATCCGGCCTACAGGGGATGGATGGGGCCATCGAAGAGCAAATGGCAGGAAGGTCTGGGAATTGAAACCTTGGGGGAACAAGGCTAAGGAGGAGATATAGTACTTGTCCTCGTATATCCAACTAGCTCACATGTGAAAGAGTCCCGCCCAAGAAAGAATAAGTTCCCCAGTCTTGCCAAAGCAAGAATAAGTAGCAATGGCTGAAAGCTATTGAGAAAGAGGTTTCCATTCAACAGAACAAACATCCAAGCAAGCGGTAGCCTGAATGCTGCTTTCCAAAGCATAGAATAGAGCAGGGCTTCCAAAATGTTGCTCTTGGCCTTTTAGATCCAAGAAATGGTCTGTGAGAAATTAGTTCTGTAGTCAATGAGAGGAGACTTCCCGAATACACCGTACCCTTGGAGAGTCACCTTGTACCCATCATATTCATTAATAGCACTGAAGAGGCCCACTGTTAAGAAACTGATTTGGCAAAATTTAAACTACCATTTCCCAAACTTATCTGGCCTCGGAATTTTATTTTGAACCAGTGGTCCATGGAATGCACTATGGGGTATTGCTATAGAGGATTCACACATAATGTTGAGCATGAATTCTGCATTTTCTTCCAAGTCTATAATCGGACATTCTGTCTTAGACCTTATTTCATTCTTGCAGTTCCCTTTTATAAGGCAGGTATTTCTCATGGGACAGGAGTTCCCGTGTGGAGGATCATCGTGCATGTAAAGAGTGTTAGGAGGTAGATGTGGATTTACATCTTGACTCTCCCACTTACTAGCTGAGTGATCGTGAGTCATCTCTTTAACTTCTGTGAATGTCAGTTTCCTCATTTGTAAGATGGCAAAAATATGAGTACCAACCACAAAAACTACAGAAAGAATTAAGCAAGATACCACTTGTAAAGGGTAGTAAGCCATTAATAAGTAGAACCGTAGGATCTTTAGGTTACAATGACCCAGTGAACCAGGCTAGTGGTTCACAAAGTTCCGGGCGCATCAACATCACCAGGAAAATTTGTTGCTTGCAACACAGATGATGGAGCATTACCCAAGAGTATCTGATTTAGTAAGTCTGAGGGGGGAGCCTGAGAATTTGTATTTCTAACAAATTTCCTGATGATGTCAATCCTGCTGGTCCAGGAACCACACTTTGGAAACCACTCAACTAAGTTGGTGTTCAAAATATCCCCCAATGAGGGGACTTAATTTGCAGGTCGCTAATGAGACAATCCCAGAATTACCTTATTCTTACATAAATTTCTTTTTGGGGCCAAAACTTCGCTCTGAAAGGAAACCCCCTTCCCCACCCTGCAGATGTGTTAGAGTAGGAGTTAGGGAGGTGGAGACACAGGAAGTCGGAATACATTCCAGGAGCAGAGAGGATCCCACTGGCCCGCACCTCTTGAGGATCCTTTGGTAAAGATGCTCTGATTCAAGGACCATTTCCCATTTATCCTCCAGGCCTGATTTGGCTCCTGGAGAAGCAATTAAACTTTCATTTCATTTTCAACCATTTTTCACCCAGTTGGGAGCCCTCTGGAGGATTTTTCTCCTCACTGGAAGCTCCTAAAAAGACAAGTCCATTTTTTTCGCTTGTCTCCATTGTTCTCAGGAGTTTATGCATTGATTAAAAAACAAAACACACGTTATTCTCATATTCAAAGTATTTTGCAAGTTCTGACACTTTTTCCTGGTACCATGTTGAAGACATAGGCCAAATAGGAGATGATCTGAGGAGGAACAATATTTATGAACTATGATATTTTACAAACACCTGGCATTTATATAAACAAGGGAACTGGGATTTTTAATAAGGCAACCTCTCCACGTTTGGCATTCAAATAGAAAACATGCTTATTGTGTTTTCCTTGCACGTAAGGAATCTTGTTGAAAGTACCTGGCACCCAGACAGTATTTTTGTAAACAGAGATTTTAGTCTATGGTGAATTCTAAATTAGACGCAACATATGTGCTATTGCAATATTTAATAACTCCCCCCAGTTTATTTTAACTTAAGGAGTGATATGAGGGAATTCAACTTTATGAGGTTAAGTCACCTCGAAGAACTTTGCTGTGACCATTGTAATGCTGAGCCTAGAAGGGTGGAAGGATGAGGTGCAGTGTGGACTGCTGAGAGCAGTCTCCTCGCTGTGGCATGCCCTTCTCCAACCCTCTCTCCCACCCTCCACCCTCCACAGAAGCCTTGGAGCTTCCAACAAAATGTTAATAATTTCCTTCTAAATGCTGACTCTTGTTTTCTGGGAGGCCTAATATAAGATGGCTTCTATTCCTAACTCTGTTGAGTAGAGGAGGTAGAAAACTATTTTGTTTGAGGTCAAAAGGATCACCAAAGAAAATCACCTTTGGAAAATGTGATTTTTCTACTATTACAGGCAAAGATGCCGCCTCACTGCCCAGAATCATAGAAAATTCAGGTACACACTTATAGATGAGAGCTGGGTCACAGGACTTTAGTTTCTTCTAATCTTTATTTAAAATCAGGATATTGGGGGTGTCTGGGTGGCTCAGTTGGTTAAGCGTCTGCCTTCGGCTCGGGTCATGATCCCAGGGTCCTGGGATTGAGCACGGCATAGGGCTCCCTCCTCAGCAGGGAGCTTGCTTCTCCCTCTCCTCCCTGCTTGGGCTCTCTCTCACTATCTCACTCTCAAATAAATAAATAAAATCCCTAAAAAAATCAGGATGTTAGTGTCCATTTATCAAGGACTTCTTATATGCCAGGAACTAGGCTCATCATTAACAGACTTTATTTAATCTTTACATTAACCATAAAGGCATGGTGCTATTATCTGCATTCTACTTACCAGGAAAATTTAAGACCAGAGAAGTGAAATGATTGCTCAGGAACACACATAATGTGTAAGGGGGAGATCTAAATCTAGATCTCGCCCCAAACCCTGCATTCTTGACCACCAGGAGGTATTGTCACATAACGCCTGTGAGGTTGGTATCATCAGCACCTCCTTCCACATCCAAGGAAACTGAGCTTCACGAGGGTCAGCTGTCTTACCCAAAGTCACAGAGCTCCTAAGCAGCACAACCAGAATCAAACCAAGGTCTACATTGGCCTACAGCATCTTCTTTTGACCATTATGACATATTTCCACCCAAATTAGGGTCAAAATATTTTGTAGGATTTTAAGTTTCTATTTTTCTTGTTTTTATTTCTTGTCACCTTAATAAAATCTTCAATAGTTAAAAAAAATCTTTTTCTTCAATATGTACAGCAGACATGGTAGAAAGGTACATCTATCGACCTACGGAGCCTGATCTCAAACCCCGCCATCACCACCTACTATATAAAAACCTGAGCAACTTGTCCTGGGGTCTCTATCTTCATTTCCTTATCTGTGAAGAGGGTGGTGGTTGTGGTAGGGGTTGCCCAGAGAGAATGCCTTCCTAGTGGATCTCTAGAGACCGTGAAATGAGATGCTGTGCCCAGTGTGCAGTGGAGGCTCAGAAAATATTCTTTTTTTTTTTTTTTTCAATTTCCACTTGGTTTCTCATTCTGTCCTCACCATCTTCTGTATGCTCCTAAATCATGGCTGCAGTTTTCATATGGTTTTGCCCCCATTCTTTAGGTCCTGCTTCTTTTCCAAGCTCTGAAGTTCCCGGAAGATACACAATCCTATAGCCAGGCATACTCACTAAGACTCATCCATGGAAGTCATGGATTTTCTCTCTAGGACCCAATGCATGGTGAGTTCATTTCAATATCCTTTTAATCCCATGTCACTAACAACAGTAGAATCAATAAAACCTACATGTGATGGGAAACCACAAATCTATTTACCTGTTTGAATCAGGCAGGCACCTACGCTGTTGGCTCTGTCATTAAACTTCTGGGAAAACACTTTCCACACCTGGAAATATGAACTGGAAATCTCATCATGAAAGATTTTTCTGATAAATCCCAGGCTTCACCACATTGTGATTCTCAGGAAATTTTGACCTTGCTTTGTTTTGGTCTGGACTAGAGTCAAAAGCATCTCTTAAATGAAAAATCATTTTCAGAAGGGCTAAAAATGTGGGGCCATTAATTTCGATTGCCACTGGATCCTTTTCATTCTGTTCAGCCTCTTTATCCCCAGCATTAAAAAAAAAAAAAGTCAACGTTTAATTAACTTGAGGCCACGCTGGTTGACTACAGGAAAAAAAATGCGTATGAAATAAGAGGTTATAGTCATTGAGAGCTTAAAAAGAGTGTAGAAGCTGAAAAAGAAAAAAAAATGGCCTGGAAATTATACTTGCTTTTTTTTTTTCTTTTTAAGACAGGACTGAATACATTTTCCAGACTCTTGAGTTTAATTAAAGTCAAAGGAACATCTCAAAGACAAGTGAAAAAAACAGAGCAGGCAAGACATTGAGGTGACTGGGATAAGAAACTGTGTAGAATATCATGGAGAGAGAAAAAAAAAAACTAAAAGCAAGAAAAGGAAACGAAAGAAGATGGGAGGGAGAGAAGGAAGAAGTTAGGAAGGGCAGCTGGAGAGCAGGAGTGGGGGAGGGAAAAGGTGGGGGAGGGGAGGACAGGGAAGAGAGGGAAATCTGGATTTGCCAAACCCAGTCAGATGACGTGAACTCATTTTCCATCAGCCATATTCACAGTTCTCCTTCAGGCGTGGGTACTCGCCTCAATTTCCAGATGGGTCACAGAAGCTGGATGTTACATTGCTCCTCTAAGGACATTCGCTGGCAAATGGCAGAGCCAACACCAAAACATTGCTGATTCCAAAGCCCTTATTCTTTCTAATCTCTCATTGCCTTGGTTTACCATGTATGCAGTTCAGTTTTTAGTGGTGGGGAAAGGGATTAAAAATAAGTTTATTGCTAATTCTCCCTATAAAGGCTATGCATGTTCACTATAGCAAAATCAAATAATATAGACACTGTTGCTGTGATAATAACAGTAGAGCTCACAGAGATTGTGCTCTTACACTGTGCCAGGTCTGGACCACATGTCTTCGAGGACTTATCTTGTTTCATCTTTACAGCTCCATGAAGTAGGTACAATCACTTGGGACCTCCTTTTACACATGAGGACATGGAGGCTTACCCAAGCTAAGTAACATACATGACTCCCCTCAGCAGGGCTGGGATAGGAAGCCAACGGTGTGACTCAATCATTGCCCCATCCTGGGTGGTCCTACCTGAAAGTCATTAGGACACCACTTGGAGAATTTCTGACAGCTATTTTGTGAATAGATATTGATTGGCTAATTATTTTCAACCACCCTTTGTTTTCTCTTTTTATTTGTTCTTGTACTTAACGACACTATCTATGTAACTATGGTTTTAATGTGCTGGTTTCAGATTTTCTAATATACATGAAACTAACCACATTAAAATAAGTGCAAAATGGTAAAATAAAATAAAAATATTAATTTGCTGACCAGCTACAATAAACTTCTTTAAGCTCTGCTGATGGTAAAAATATTGTCCTTCATCACAGCTCACACATATCCTGTTAATGAAGCAGAAAAGGGTTGACTCATACCCAACACTTCTGAGTGGGGAAGAAAGAGGCAGGACTAGAACCCAGAGCTCAGGGTTCTCACAGCAGACTTTTCCCTCTGCACCATCAGCCTCTCTCCTGTGCCTCACACGTGTTCCCTGGATTCCCGAGGGTACAGCTGGGAGCTTCAGAAGCCTCAACCTACAGCTGAGCCTGTCTTAATTGAAAAGGTTGATATTTTGTTCATCATGGATGTTTCGAATTCATCTTGATTTTTCCTTTAAAAAATATTGCATGAGAATATTATGATTACTGAGCTTATTAAGATATTATCACATATAATATTAATACATTTGTCTTTATACCAACATAGTAAAAATATAGCATTTTTATTATTTTTAATGGAGAAAGGGGACCACGAATATCATAACTTGGCCCCTATTAACTGATTACTTCCTACCACAATCCAACCCACCCTACTTTTCCCTCAGGACCCTGAGGCCCCACGAGAGACCAAAAGTATACCAAACTGTGTGCCTGACAGCAGTTCGGAGCCCTTAAGCCCTCAACTGTAAGACATGAGTGTACTTTAAAAGCTTTACCTCAGTGCATAATGTTTCTGAGAAATTCCATAACACACTCAAGTTCATTTTTTCCTTTCCTTACTGATGCTTACAGCCCCTCTTGCAAAACTCCTCAGCTTCTCTCCAGGACACTCTAACCTCCAAACTTTTATCCCCGATAAATTAACCATTATAATCAAACTATCTAGCCTAAGCATTTTGAGTTGCTGTTTTACTTTTAAAAAGGGGTGGGGGAGGCATCCAACAAACCAGATGTGGCCGGCTCCAGTTTCAGTTCTTAATGTACAATAAGTTGCAGGTTTCTTATAGTTCCTCGGGGGTAAATCACAAACAAGAATTAGCACATCACCAGCCCAACTTCCTCTTCCCAGCATGTCTGTTTCAAGTTAAAGTGAACAGCGACTCAAATATCAAAGGCATATTGCCCCTAAATTAGCCAATCAGCTCCGAATACAGCTGGAAACAAGAGCAGGGGATAATGTTTTTCAATCAGTGGACAACCCTTTGAAAGTTTAATTATAAATGGTAACCGTTTATTTCAAGCTAAATGAATTTTGCCACTTCTATGTAGGCAATACACACTGCACGTTACCCCAGCCTAATCTCTGTCTCCGTACAGCCTACAACAGGGGGAATAAAAATGATGTAGATCCCCATTCCCTAACATCTTTTATGTTATTGTATCATTTTTTGAAGGGAACGGCAAATACTTGCTATATAATTGTTTGAAGAAATCAATTTTCTGAGCAGCTCTTTTACAAAGAAATTGGTCTGGGTTGACCTGACAAAGCAGATCAGAATCAGTGTCCTTGGAATTGGCAATCCTGCTACTCATCAATGAGGACTGTTTTCCAGATCAGGAGAAGGAAGGGGTGGTCCATTTAAGATTGGTCTGAAGTGTCAGGTCGGGGAAGAAACAAGTTTGTTATCTGTCTTGTCAAGGAGATGATGACCTCAATCCCAGGGGTTCACCTCTGAAGATAATTGCAATGAATCATTTCTAGGCAAGCACCCAGAAGCTTCTGCTTGGGTACAATGCAATCTTCCTCATTCACACGCACGCAACCCCTGCCCCCACTTGCCCACCAATTTACATGTCACTTGTCCTCAGGTAGGAAGATAGAGTGGACAGGTATGGATTTGTGTGTCCAGAACATCACCGCCTTTAGGAAACTCCTAATTCCCTACTCCATACACATGCTTCTCCCCTCATCCCTACAGGACGAAGAATGATGACTGGCCAGCCTGAGTCAAGAGCCACCCCTCAAGTGAGCTTCTAAGTGGGATCCAAGGTGTTGCATGCCCATCAATCTACAGGATTTCCACGTTCTTTGGAATCGAGCCCGGAATTGGACATCTGGTAGAGAGCTAGTGAGGAAATGCATCCCAGCCCTTGAAGACAGATAGATCTACCATTTAAGCAGCTGAGTGACCGCATGCCAACTTAATACTCTGAACCGTGATAATCCTATAAGTAAAATGGGAACAATATCTGCCCTGCAAGGTTTTTGTAAGGATTATAGTGACTGGAAATATTGTAGCTACTAAAAACTAGTAAATGTCAATACAGTCACATACCAAATTTTTAAGTCTCATCAGTCAGCGATGATAAAATGGAGTCTTATTTGTGTTTCACTCCCAAATGACCATGATCTGGAATCCAAGGGGTGTGACCTCTGGATGGGAGATGTGCCCTTCTAAGTTTCCCCAGTTGCTGCCTCCCATACATAAACAAAATGGTCTGAGCGGTTCTCCAGAAGGGATCCTCTGTCAGGTAGTGTCCACCATGTTTTCTTCTACTTTATTGGCAGTGTCATGGACTCCCCTTGTTCTTAGGCCACCAGAGTCCAGGCCAGAGATACTATTCCCGATGTTCCCTCTGTCCTCGCTCCTAGTGGCACCAGATTCTGGAGGCAGTGAGGAAACTTCGGACTCTCCCTAACTACCTGCCCCTCTGATTCATTCCTTCTTTCTTAAGACAATTCAGCAAACTCCAAAGAATCCACAATCAGGAACAATCCCATCTCCATTAAGCCACACCCTCCAGAAAACACAGTCTGCCAACTACTGTGAACAAATAGCTTCCACCACAGAGATAGAAAACTGCTTGGAAATAATGACCACTTCTCTCCACTCCCACCATCAACCCCCTTCCCGCACCCCCTGTCTGTGCCCCCCGAACCCCACTTCCTCGTGTCTCAATAGTTTCAGAGACCTCAGGGTTCTGACTCACCAACTCCCACATGGAATCTGAGCCAACTCTTCATTAATCAAAACAAACCCCCAGTGTAGACTCTGCCCACAGCCAGTGACCACATGCTTGGAGGACAGGGGACAGATAACATACAGGTTTGCAGAGGTCAAGGGGTCTCCAAGAAAGGATGTGATTATGATTTGTTGGAGAGAATATAAATCAGCCTCTTCTCCCCTCCCTTCCTCATATGTGCCATGTGATATATGGGGTTTTCTAACAATAAAGACAAATTATAATGATAACAAGGTCAAGGTATAGCATTAATTATGAGTTACATCTCAGTTTAGATCTATAAGAACATACAGACATTAGATCAATAAATAATGTGTGTGTATTAAATCATCATCGATAGATATTACATATAAGTATGATACATACACAAACATATAAACAAATTACATATATGTGTTAGTATCTTATATATATATATATATATATATATATACATATATACATATATACATACATTCCTTTTTGAAGTTAATTACCAGCACTGGGTGTTATATGCAATTAATGAATCATTGAACACTATACCAAAAACTAATGGTGTACTATACGTTGGCTAATTGAATTTAAATAAAAAAGGAAATTAAATATCAGACTTTAGACAAATCTAAATAACTTAACCACTATTAATGGAGTGGGGTTAAAGGTAGGTGCTGTGGGAAACCTATTTAAGTTTCATAAACCAAGTGTTGGCTATAAATAGTAATATATGAATGTATCAAAGATCTTGTATTGATCTTCCTAGTCCTTCAAAGCCAACTTTTACTTTGCAGGCACCCAAAATATCATGCTGTGGTTAAGAAAATCTGCCCACCAGATCTCGCAACCAATTGTTTTCATGCCAGAGGTGCTATGTGATCATGTATGTAAAGGCAGGAAACTCGGGGATGCCATAAATGGCCAGTTGCCTAGGAGCAAGATTTCAATAAAAACCCCGCATGAAATGAGTCTCAACACTTGTAACAAAATGAGTTTGAAACAATCAAGAAGTGGTAGGAGGTCCATGGCTTTATGACCAGGCTAACTTCAGGAGGCAGGCAGGCTGGGGATGCAAGGACGATAGAGCTCATTTTATGCAGCCCAGTTCCTGCAGTCACAGATGGCTTCTCTGTATAAATGTTCTTGAAGGTTCTCCACTCTCATGGTGAGTGTCAGACAGCACTATTTCACCAAACCACAGTTTTTTAATGGATCATTACTGGTTGTGTATTTTGTCTTAATTTTACTAGTCTTTCATTTCCTTGGTTGGTCAAACTAGTTTTTCTTCTCTACTTCTTGTGTTTCATCGCTCTTAAGGATGGTATGACAGCGTCACTATTTCCAAGCAATGAAATTGGATTGTGTCTGTTTCTTTAATTCCTGTAATTCAAATTTCTTTAATTCCTGAGTCATTACGGAGAGGTGGTCTCATCCAGAATGCCCGCCAGTGCTAAATGACAAAGGGAATAAGGCTCTGAGGACCGGGTCAGGCAGTCCTCAGGGTGGGGGGCAGGGGGAGATAGAGCAAGTCCAGGCAAACCGGATGTCTGTACTAACCAATTCGGCTCAGGTAAACGATTTAGTAAAACTAATTTGGTGAAACAAAGCAAAGCAAAATTTAGTTATATTTTATTTGAGGAGAAATGGCTCTTGTTGCATTCGTTGCTGTTCTTAACTTTTTGTTTTGAAATAATTATAGAACCACATGTAGTTGCAAGAAATAATACAAAGAGATCCCTGTGCCCCTTATCCGGTTTCCCCAGTGGCAGTCTGTTGCAGAACTATGGCGCAGTATCACGACCAGGGAATTGACAGTGATACAGTCATGATGTCGGACAGCCAACATCCTGAGACGATCATTCGTGTTGCCTTGTTCGAGCCACATCACTTTCTCTCTGCCCCCCACCTTCCTCAACTTCTAGCAACCACTGTTCTCTTCTCCATTTCTATAATTTTGTCTTTTTAAGAATGTCGTATAAATGGGATAGCACAGTCTGCAACCTTTTGAGAGTGATGTTTTTCACTCAGCATCAGTTCCTGGAGATGCGTGCAAATGGTAGTGGGCATCAGTAATTCCTTCCTTTTGATTGCTCAGCAGTATTCCACGGTATGGATAAACCACAGTTTGTTTCATCCATTGGGACGTGCAGGTTATTTCAAGCTCTGGGCTACCATGAATAGAGCTGCTAGGAACCTTTGTGTACAAGTTTTTGTGTCAACGTAAATGTTGATTTTTCTAGGATAAAAGTCCAGAAGTACAATGCTGGGTCAATGGCAGTTGATTGTTTAGTTTAGTTTTTTTTGTTTTTGTTTTCTGTTTTTTTTTTTTGTTTTAAGAAACTGCCAAATTGTTTACCAGGATGGCTGCACCATTTTACATCCCCACTAGCAATATATGGGTGATCCAATTTATCTACATCCTCAGCAATATTTAGAGGTGTTACAATTTGTTATTTTACTGATAGATGTGTAGTAATAGTTCATTGATGGTTAACAATGTTGAATATCTTTTTTTTTATTATGATGTTATGTTAGTCACCATACATTACATCATTAGTTTTTGATGTAGTGTTCCATGATTCATTGTGTATAACACCCAGTGCTCCATGCAGTACGTGCCCTCTTTAATACCCATCCTGTGTTTGTGTGCCATGTGTATATCCTTTTCCATAGAGATGTCTTTGCATACCTTTTACCCATTTTATAATTTTTTGTTTTCTGTTTGTTCTGCTTTTCATCATTTTTCTTTCATATAACTTCCTATAGGTTACTTGAACTTTTTAATTTTTTTTTAGGATGCCATTTTGGTTTATCTATAGCATTTTGATTGTATTTTAAATACAGCCTTTTAGTGGTCTCTTAAAATTTTCATATTATATATACATATCTTATCACAATCTGTTGGTATTAATATTTTACCACTCCAGTGAAATGTAGAAACCATACTTCCCTTACTTTCCCTGTTTACAATATAATTTGTCTTAATATGATCTCAATGATATGTGGACTTTGAGAAACAAGGCAAAGGATAATAAGGGAAGGGAGGGAAAAATGAAACAAGACGAAACCAGAGAGGGAGACAAACCATAAGAGACTCTTAATCTCAGGAAACAAACTGAGGGTTGCTAGAAGGGAGGTGGATGGGAGGGAAGGGGTGGCTGGGTGATGGATACTGGGGAGGGTATGTGCTATGATGAGCGCTGTGAATTGTGTAAGACTGTTGAATCACAGACCTGTACCCCTAAAATAATACATCATATGTTAATATACATAAATAAATAAATAAATAAATAAATAAAACAATGTAATTGTCTTATAACATAGTTGTTTTAAATATTTTCTGTACAAATATTTAGACCCACTTTAGTGTTAGAATTTTTGCTTCTACCACCAAGCATAATTCATAAATTTACAAGAAGAAAAATGAATTGTATTTACCCATATTTTCACTCTTTCTGTTGTTCTTTCTTGCTTTTCCAACATTTCTCCTTTTATCGTTTTCCTTCTGTTTAGAGAACTTCCTTTAATCATTCTTTTAGGGTAGAGCTTCTAGTGACAAACTCTTTTATTTTTCACTCACATGAGTATTTTATGATTTCCCTTTCATTCCTTGAAGAGCATTTTTGGTCGGTATAGGACTTTCGGTTGACAATTCTTTTCTTTCAGCATTTGAAAGATGTTTTCTTATACCCTCATTGTTTCTGATCAGAAATTCACTGTCATTTGAATAGTTTTCCCCCATAAGTAAAGTGTTGTTTCTTTCTTGTTACTTTCACGATTTTTTCTTTATCTCAGTTCTCAGAAGTTTGATGTGTCTTGCTGTAAATTCCTTTGGGTTTGTTCTGTTTGGGATTCTCTCAGCTTCTTGAATTTGTAGGCTCATGTCTTCTGCAAAATTTAGGAGGTTATCAGTCATTATTTCTCCGAGTACTATGTCGGTCCTTCTTCTTCTCTTTCTGGAACTCTGATGTCAGGAATGTTAGATCGTTTGTTACTGTCCCACAAGTTCCTAAGGGCCTGTTTATTTATTTTATTTTTTTATTTTTTTTAAAGATTTTATTCATTTACTTGACAGAGAGACACAGCGAGAGAGGGAACACAAGCAAGGGGAGTGAGAGAGGGAGTGTATCTCCGCTAAGCAGGGAGCCCGATGTGGGGCTCGATCCCAGGACCCTGGGATCATGACCTGAGCCGAAGGCAGACGCTTAACAACTGAGCCACCCAGGTGCCCTTGTTTATTTGTTTTAAATCTATTGTTCTCTATTGCCCAGATTGGAAAATTTCTAGTGTTCTATCCTCAAGTTTGCTAATTCTTTCCTCTGTACCCTTCATTTAACTATTGAAGCCATACATTGAATTATTTTTTAAATTACAGTTATAATATTTTTTAGTTCTTTTTTATATCTTTTATTTATTTTCTGAGACTTTCTATTTCTTTCCTGAGACTTTTCATTTTATTTCTTAAAATTTATTTCAAGAATGTTTGTAATTACTCTTTGAAAGCATTTGTAACATGACTGCTTTAAAATCTTTGTCAGAGAATGTTAACATCTTTGTCATCTCCATATTGGCATCTATTGATGCCAAATGAAAAAGGGCAGTTTTCAGTGCCGAGATACCAATTGCATCCTGGGATCTAAGTGGCTCAGCCACACATCCTGATTCTGGCACTATTCTTTCATTCAAACATTTTTTCCTTCATCCAGTATGTATTGAGTATCTACTTTGCACCAGCTGTATGCTAGATTCTTGAGATTCGACTTTGAAATGGCCAGGGAGTGACTGTTCTCCTGGACCTAAACATGTAGCAGTGTGCCCTTCTAAGCTCTTCAGACAACCCATTGTCACATATTAGACATCGCTTTGTCCTTTCTTGTTCTCAGTTTGGGATCTTTAACATGAGGGTGAGTTAGCTAGAATATTTCTTTGGGTTATGAAATCCATTGAGAATATTATAAAAAAAACCATGCTCCTTATAAAACTGTGCATACATGCCCAAATATATACCACATACTCATACACACAGTTTTACATATAATTTTGTAAGATCAGAGAAGCTCATCATTAGGAATATCCCTATTATTTTTTGTTCAAGGAAACTTTGAGTTCTATCATTATATGCTTTAAAACATTTACATATTGTTTGATATAAATAAACTATTGTGAGAATACTCACTGGAATTCAGCAGATGTTCTAAACAATTTATATAAATTTTGGGGGTGCCTGGGTAGTGTAGTCAGTGAAGTGTCTGATTCAGTTTCAGCTCAGGTCATGATCTCAGGGTTGTGAGGTTGAGCCCCACACTGGGCTCCATGCTCAGTGTAGAGTCTGCTTGGGATTCTCTCTCTCCCTCCCTCTGCCCCTCTCACTTGTGCTTGCTCTCTCTCTCTAAAAATAAATAAATAAATAAATCTTTCAACAATTTATATAATTTTTTTCCTTTATTCTCACAACAAATTTTATTAATCAAATGTAATATGTGATCAAACTGTAAAGGATAATTAAAGAGAAAATTTTTCCTGTGGACTTAGATGAGTCTAAAGTGAAATCTTGTGCCCTTTAAATACAAAATTAATAACATTCTTCAGTTGCAGCTCTCTACAGGGGTAATATAAAGATGGAACTTGGGAGAGACTAAAGTAGCTGACAGGAAACTAGCCACTTATAAAAGAAGAATATAAAAATACTTATAAGCTTCAAGCATTGTTTTAAAAAGAAATACAAGTATGAGTCTTAAAAAGTTTAGCGCAGGGGTGGGGGCGGAGCAAGATGGCGGAGGAGTAGGAGACCTGGATTTCGTCTGGTCTCAGGAATTCAGCTGAATAGGGATCAAACCATTCTGAACACCTACGAACTCAACAGGAGATCGAAGAGGAGAGTAGCAACAACTCTCTGAACAGAGAAGCGACCACTT
>NW_027397077.1:11364389-11382862 GCF_003265705.2 Callorhinus ursinus
GATAACAGGAGAGGAAGAAAAGGGGAGTGTGTCAGAGGGGGGGACGGACCATGAGAGATGATGGACTCTGAAGAGCAAACTGAGGGTTCTAGAGGGTAGGGGGGTGGGGGGATGGGTTAGCCTGGTGATGGGTATTGAGGAGGGCACGTTCTGCGTGGAGCACTGGGTGTTATGAACAAACAATGAATCATGGAACACTGCACCAAAAACTAATGATGTAATATATGGTGATTAACATAACAATAAAAAATTTTAAAAAAATAAAATAAAAACCAGTAACAGTAACAAGTAGTGTGCACCTACTAAAACAAATTCCTATTAGAAAAAGTGTGATAAGAAAATAAAATTTACAATGGCAATTAAAACAATGAATCATCTGTTTGCTAATTTAATAAAGACTGTGCAGGATGTTTACAGAAAAATTTTAAGGTTTATTCTAGGACATGAAAGAGGGCCTGCATATTCTGCCCAAGGTTGGGGTAATTTAACATTGAAATAATATCAATCAGCATGCCCCAAATTTAGTTGAAAATTAATGCAATTCCAGTAAAAATTTCAAACAAGAATTCTACTTTTTAGGTATGTATTCTAAAATATATATGGATGAATAATGGTTCATGGATGGCAAAGAGAAGTTTTGAAAGTTTTGAAAGAGAAAGGTAGGGAGATTCTTCTTGCCAGATTTCAAGACACATTAAAATGCAATCATAATTAAGACAGTGTGGCAATGGAATAGAAGCAGTCCAGGAGACCAAGGAAGCAAATTAGAGCACTGACTCCCGGTACCTCTGGGAACTTGGCATATTATAAAGACAACATCACAATCACTGGGGAAAAGGACTGGTTATTTGGTAAATAGAATGGGGAAAATAGCCTCACTATGGAAAATTTAAATTGCTCTCTCACACCAAATAAAAAATAAGCCCCATATGGAATGAGAACTAAATGTGAAAGTGAAAAGTATAGACTTAATGAAGACAATGTAGACAATATCTTTATGACCTTGGGATAGGAGAGGATTTCTTAATGAGGCCCCCAAATATAAAGCCTAAGGAGATAAATCAATGGCTCAGTTATAAAAAATGAAATATTTTTCCCTCAAAAGTACACCCTAAACCAAGTTCTCAGGCAGAGGCCAAGCTTACCCTTAACCTTGCCAATGTTATGAAACAATGAGAGTTAATTGAGCAATTACTATGTAACCAGGCACTGTTCCAAGTACTTTACATACATTGAATCATTCACTCTGAGTACTGTTGTTACCCCTGCTTTACAGATGAGGAACACTGAGGTTAATTAACTTGTATAAAGCCACACAGTTGGTAAAGGGAAAGGTAGGCTTTGAACCCTGATAACCTGGCCAAATCCAGTCTGTCCCCTTAATTGTGGTTACACAGTCCTTCAGGTTCTTCCTTGGTGCCAAGGGAAGCAAGTCAGGGAAGAAAAAGGATCAAGAATATCCATTGCTGCAAGGGTGGTGAGGAGGGGCCACTGAATTTGATACTCCAGTGACTTCTGAAAGCACTGTTTCAAGGAAGGGCGAAGGTGGGGGCCACACTAGGCTTGTGGAGTAGTGACCAGCCAGCAAGAGAGTTCAACCTTTTAAACTACAGCTAGTTCTAGAAAGTTTTAGAAGAATATAACTTTTGAAATTTTTTTGGATAATGCTGCTGATTATGAAAAACATGACAGCTATAAAATTCATGATCCTTACTTTCCAGAACAGACTCCCCACAAATTCAGGGTGTCTGGCGAGTTATAGCTAAAGCCTTCTAAACAAATTGGTTTTCAAACCAGCATCTCTAACTAATATTTTCCACAACACGCTACCCCATTCTTGTTTGCACTAAAGCATTGGAATGAAACCATACTCTGTTTGTTCTCCAGCTCACATTATGACCCGCTATAAAATGAATTAATATTCATAAATCTTTTTTACTGCACTAATCTCAATGTTTTAAAGTGGTGATTACCACCTGACATGGGGCAGGTCAGAGACTAAAGGAATCTTTAGACAGCCTAGGATCCTATTTCCACACAAGTGTTCAAAGAGGAAAGCAAAGAAAGGAGTTCACATGTTGAATTTGGGCATAGACATGAACAATTGGAGAGGGTTTTCCATAAGGACTCCAGATACTTTGGGGTAATAATGTCCTGAATATTTTTTTTATTTTTATTGTTACTTTTTTTTAATTTTTTGGTAGAGCGTCTGGGAACATAAGCAGGGGAGCTGGGCATGAGTTATATAATGTGGAATACACCACATGGCCAACCTTTTTGAAATTTTCCAGCTGGAACCTACAGTTTGGAAAGCTTAGAAACATCTTCCGCGATGTCCATGCTTTCTGTAAGTAGTTCCCTGAGGCTCTGACAGCTGAGTGGAGCATTGGCTTGGTGATCCATATCTAAAACCACTGAGGAAAACCTCAGGCTTCAGAAGGCTACCTGAGGAGAGGTAGATCTTGAAGCGGCCCAACGGGAAACTCGGAACATACTGGAAACCAAGAACACACATACAACAGAACAGAGAACTGGGAGAGAAGTTATTAGATGTTTTTGGTATGGTTTTAATTAAGAGCATAACAGGAAGTAGGATGGCTTATATTGTTGAGGATCTTTATTCTCAGTTCGGGACCCAAGTTATCAAAGGTAGAGATGGGACCAGGGGGGACACATTCATTCATATAAATATTTATTGAAGTTCTCCTGTGTCAGAAAGCACCAAGCAAGGTCCTAGGATCTTGAACAGAGGATCGTGAACAAAAGCAGAGTTTAGAAATTAGTGGGCAAGATGACCAAATAATGAGATGAAGGAAAGCATCATTATGAGCTGAGATAAATGATTTTAAGAAAGGTAATAAAGTAATCGAAGAAGTTAACCAGGTCTTAGGAGTCAGGGAGAGCCTGAAGACTGAAGGAATTTACTATGTGAAGGTGTGGTAGGGAGGCAGCACTAGAGCTCTCTGCCAGAGAGACCCAGGAGGAGCTTCTCTCACCAGCAGTGTCAAGCGGAAAACCGGGGCAGGGGTAATTGGTGAGCAGACAGCAGTAGCCCCCTGCTCCTTGCCCTGAGCACATTCTCCCAAAGGGACACCTGTCAACAATATGTTCGAAATACTCCATTGCCAGAAGCATTAAGACTGGTAGGACAGAGGAGGGAGCAACATGAGACCAAGTCTGTGCTGTCCAGGGCAGAGACACAAGTCTCTGGTGTCTTGTACTCACCCCCCACGAGTCGCACAGTGGGCCAGGCCATGCCACAGGCTTGCCACTCCATGACAGGAGATCCTAGTTCAGCCCCCAGTCTATAGCCACAACAAGCTGCCTTCCCTGAGCTGCAGACCCATCTGCCTAGTGACAGTTTCATTTGCCTGTCCCTCATGCATTTCAAATAAAAAGGGACCCAAACTGCTATGGCCTTTCCCAGGAAACCTGCTTCTCTGCTGGCTTCCCATCCCACTGAATGTCACCACCATTGACCCATCTGCCCAAGTGGAAAACACAGCCAGAACATCCTCCTCAAAGCCTCCTGTCTGCTTCACGTCCTATAGCCAACCAATCAATTAATAACTTTCAAATCCACCCTGTGTCTCTCTGCCCCCCACCTCTGCCTGTGTTGATACTGCCATCACCTCTCATCTGGAAGAACCTAACCACCTCCAACTCCAGCTGAGACTCCCTGCTGTACCTACTGCCTGCCAACCTTTCCATGCGGTCTCTACCAAAGACCTGGAGAGGATCTTGAGTGTGTGGAGCTTCAGAGAGAGAAAGCATGACTGCCTCCATCCCCAGGGCGTCTCCAGGCAGTCCTCCTGATGACCCGGGGGCCTGGGAATCCTTGAGCTGCTGTTGACAGTTGGCAGGAGGTCCATACAAGAGGCTGGTACTTCAGAGAGGCTATCGCCGTGTGAACGTCAATGAAGATGAGATCCAGGAAGGAAAGGCCCAAGGGAGTTAGGGAAGCTGGTGCTTTGCATGCTCTAAAGCCTGGCTCTTCTATAATTCCAGAAGGCATTTTTAAAAATTAAAAAAAACCCAAAAGTATAATAACTGAAACACCAGGACCACTAGTATCCTGTGGCTGACACAGTCAGGGCCCACCATATGTCCTCGGGTGCCTGCTCACTCCCTTGCACACAGCTCTTAGTGCGCCTTCACTTGCAGCAGGCTGCACCTAAGCCTCATTGTGGGCAGCTGCTCTCAGCCTACTGGAGTCCACGTACCTGATCACACCCAGACCCCGCTTCCCCCTGGGATGGGTCCACATTGTCTCCAGAGCAGGGAATTCAGCCAAAATTATCCCCGGTGTAACTTTGCTTGATATCTTTGCTTAGCTTCCTTCCCCTCCCTCTCCCACTTTCCTCTCCTGGGATTGCCTCCCAATAAATCACTTTCCCATGAATCCTGGTCTCTGGAGCTGCTTCTGGAGAACCAAGCACTCTGTACCAGGCACAGGCAAAGCACTTGCAGTGTGTTGTTTTCACCAATTTCTCCAGTTCAACAATTGAATGGCTCAGTGCCATAGTATCCCCATCTTACTAATGGTGATACACAGGATCAGAGACATTTGGTTTCCTTCAAGCAGCCAGTAGTGGGAAGAGCCACAGTTCCAACCCAAGACTGACCCAAGTCTTGGCCATTATGCTACTCCATCTGTTTACACCCCATTCCCCTCTACTACCTGCTCCCCACCCACTTATACAAAGCAGAGTCTGAGACAAGGTGGTTCATTCTGGAGACTGGTCCCAGGAAAGAGGTGCAACAGGGACAGAGGGAAAGCAAATATGAGGGTGTGTGTCAGCTGGCCTCCATGGTGGGTCTTGGTCCCACCTAGCCAGACCTTTGGAGGAGCCATGTGGAACGTACCTCAGAATTGTCTGCCTAAAAGATGGAAGGGGGAAGTATTTCTCTACCACCCCTGCTGGTCGAAGGCCCCCAAAGGTGTTGAGTTTCTCCCACTCTTAGGCCTACAGAGGGTGCTTATGGGAGCTCCCCCACCACCTTGTCAGAGGACCCCCAAGGCAGAATGTAAGAGAGGGACTCTTAGGCAAACCTGGGCTGAATGGCTGACACAGCAATGACTGGAGTAAAAGGGGGTCATGAGGATGTGAGGCAGGACATGAAGGGCTTCCAGAACATACCTCCTTTTACTGTCTAATGCAACCAATGCTTTCTAATAAGAACCCACATTTGTTGAGCAGACTATGTGCCTGGCACTGGGCTAAACACTTTCCATGCATCAACATCTCAATATCCTTGTTGCACCCTGGCTGGGCAAGTCTTGGTGTTGTTCCCATTTCATGGTTGTGGAAACTGAGGTCCAGAGCGGTGACATGACACCTCTGTGGCAGGCAACATTGCTGAGACAGGGTCTTGGGCCGTCTATCCCCAGCTTCCACTCTTACCCACCACCCGCTGCTGCCCCACAAGGCAGCCGGTCTCACGAGCCAGGGCAGCCTTCCATGGGCTGGGCAGGCCCCAGCTCCAGGCCCAGTTCTTATGCGGGGAACCCAGCCAGAAATCCAGCCAGGGACCGGATGGCGTCTTATAATTTCTCCATATCCCCCAAGCTGCCTAGCACTAAATAAATTCTTGCTGACTGATTGACTCATTCCAGCATTGCTTCCAAGTTTCCCTGGGCCCATTCTCTAGGCAGCCTGGCCCCCTCCCTGGCCTTTTGGACTCTTCCATTTCCACCAGCTCCAGAAGCCTGAATTTGGGAGTTGAGTGAATATTGCATTTTCAGAGATATGAACTGGTAACAGAAGGGATTTGGCAATGAGGGTGGGGTGGTGGTGGCAAGTGGGATCATGAGTGGAGAAGGTCTGGATGAGATGGGAGGGGTCTTGACACTCCTTGCTCCAGAGACTCCAAAGAAAAACGTGCATTGACCCCTCCAAGGAGATATTCCTGAAAGACCCCGTAACTGAGTGGTTAAGGACAGCCTCCTTGGTTCAGATCCTCTCCAACTATCCTCTTAACCTCCCTGTGCCTCTTGGGCCTTCATCTATAAACTGTGACAATAATACAATGACCACCATTTTGGAGGGTTGTTGCTTGGGTTAAAATGAATTAATACAGTGCCTGGCTAGTGATAAGTGCTCAACAAGTGTTAACTGTCATAGTTGCTGTTCTTATGTAGCCAGGGTTTATAACCCTGCAAGGTTGATTTGCCACCCTCCTTCCTTTGATGAGCAAACAATCTCAGAGAAGGCAAATGTGTACGAGTACTAGAGTTTACATTCAAAGGCAGCTCTGATCGGCTCTAAAGTCCATGGTCTCCTGCTCTATCAGCATTTTAATCATTTGATCATAATCATTTTAATCACTTAATCATTTAATCAATCAATGTTGGTTACCATTCCAGTATTCATGAACACTATTTGTCATTATTGCCCAGCATGCTTTGAAAATATCCACAAGGGGCAAGTTTCTCGAGGCACAGGAAAAGAAGCAGTGGGCAGGAGAGGAAAAACCCCACTCTCATAGACTGGCAGGATGCCTAAGTCTCAGCTCAGCCTCAGAGTGGACTCAGTTGAAATCAGCTCAAGTATCGGGGGGATTACAACCTATTCAGATGTTCCAGTATAGTCATTTCATAAACCTGCAGGACTTGGTATTGGTTTTAAAGATCTCATTCCTAACAGTAAAATTGTTTAGGTTTGGGGTCCTATCAACACATAATATTTGAGTACCCGCTTGAGGTTTAGCTGCAGGGTGTGTATGTGTAGGTCAAAAGTAGCCTGGGTAACCTAGCATTCCCATTCTCTAGATGGCAATGGACCAGAGAAATGGCATTTGGTGACAATAGGAGGGCATCATGATGGAGCATCAAGGACTGCAGTCATCAGTCATGAGAAGCCTACCAGTACCTGCACCTATAATACCATTACGACCCCATGCCTGCTCCTATTCCGACTGCTCACATTCACAGGACACCCACTGCTTTCTAAGTGTGTAACTCACTTTACCCTCCAAACAATCCTATAAAGTAGGGAATTGTCCCCATTTTACAGATCAGGAAACCACAGTGCACAGAATGGGTAACTCTCCTATGACCACCCGGCCCTTGAGTGGTGCTGTCACCCCCAAGAAATCGGACTCCACTTTCTATGCTCTCAACCACTACCTTCCACTCTATTACCCAGACAGACTGTGAACATGGGTGTCCCTGTGGCCCCCAGCAGCAAAATGGGGATCACACACAGGGAGAGGGTCCTTAGGTGGGGTTTATAAAACTAGAGCAAGAAAGGACAAGTTACCTAAGGAAATGATATGGCATTCAATTCTTCCTATCACACACTTGGGTCTTCTATTTATATGAACCTATGTGACCTTTACAAAAATCCAGCAACATGGGAATTGTCCATGTTGATGGAAGCGGAAACTGAACCTTAGTAAGGCCAGATGGCTTGGCCAGAACCACCCAGTTACTCGTATGATGTTAGCCAGGAATACATTTCTCGATCTCTGATTTCAAGGCTACTTGCATGCTACGAGAACTACTTAGAGGCTATGAAGGAAAGTTTATTTATTTATCCCACCTGGTTGAAATGCAGGTTTTATTATCATTCAGGTATAATGAGGCCAGTAGATCTGGAGACAACTGTCATTGAGAAGATCATTTGTGACAGCTCCCGAGAGGAGGGGACATGCCCCACCATGCCGGGCCACTGGGGGACAGGCCACGGTCAGTTAGGAGGCAGAGGAAGGACAGGGGAAATGTGGCCAAGAACTTTTATTGGTGTTCTCAAGGGAAGCAAAGGGCAAAGCAGGGTAAGCAGGCTACCCAGGTTTTGGATTGGCTAATTTGAATCATTTTGGTGGCCTCTGAAGCATGAGGACTGTCCCTGATTATCTGGTACCTGGCCCTGGGGTGATCAGGGCAGGAAGATAGTGGCCCCAGTGTGAGAGGTGGTTGAGGTTTGGGCTTCAGATGGGTGGGTTTGCATGTGAAAGGCATGTGCCCTGGTGAGTTGTTTGTTCTAAAAATTAGCTAATCCTGGGAGGGGCAGACCCTTCCAGTGTCAACAAAGTGCCAAGATATCAAAGCATCAAAATAAAAAGACATGCTTAATTAATACATCACCCTAGAAGAGAGGAAACATAGGGGTTTGCTCATAGGAAGAAACGGAGCAGACAGGACACAATAAGGATGAGTGGGTGGATGGTTGGATGGATGGACTGAGAGCTAGTCAGATGCACCAACAGATCTGTAAGGTTTATTCTCCCTACTGACCATAGGACTAGTCTAACATGTACGGTCATTTCCATGGAAACTTCCCTATTGCAAGATGAGGGGTAAAGCACAGTCACAAAGCTGCATTCATGGGACGTCTGGATAGACATTTCCTCCACTGCAAAACGAGGACCCTGCTAAATGATGTGGAGGGAGAGCTGTGGGCGTGCAGCTGGCCATCTGGGATTCCACATTGGTCGTTATTCCCCATAACTCTGCCGTCCAGACATCAGAGCCCAGCCAATTACAGACATGAAGTCAGCTCCCTTCCAAAATCAATAAGAAGCTTGTGACTGAGCTATCCGCATTGACTCCGAGAGAAGAATAAGGATGCAAAGCTAGGAAACCAAAACTAGAGAATAAAAATCTCTGAAAGGGTGCTTTCATTGGTTTGTTGGCAAGAAACACATTCAAGGAAACCAGGTTGGTTCTCAATTCCCTTTTTGATAAATTAAAAATAGCTTCTTCTGATACTTGGACACATGGGTCCCGAACAGCTCGGATAATTCATGAGCTCAGATGGAGAACGCCATATTTCTCCCTCGGTGAGTTGGACCCATCTCACAATGACCTCCAGGCTCAGAAGGATGCTGGCAAGAGGGCTGTGTGCGAGCCCCATCCCACCAGATTCAGGGCTGGACTCTCCCTGAACCTCTGTGACGGGCGCTTTTTCCTGTGGACTATTTCTAGAGAAACTCATCCCGGAGACTAGCTATTAATTGGAGGAGATTTATTTATCCTATAGGTTTGATAATCAATCATCAGATTTCAGCACTTGTTTTGTGGGATTCCATGTCATCACTTGCTACAGTATATATTATTATTCGTTATATAAGTTTGTTAACGGTGTATTTATTTGAGGGACTCTCCTTCTAAATAAAGGGGCCTTATAAAGTTTTTTTTTAATAAAAGGTTTATTTTTACATCAGCTATTTGCTTTCCTAGGCGAAACCTCCGTCGAAGGCTCAGAGCGGCATGCAAACCGAATTCCTGCGCTTCGGACGGGGATGGGGCTGTTGGAAGGGTGATAAAAGCAGCTGCACCAGACCCCTCGGCAGATTTGGCTCTTTTCAGCCCTGTCAGTCACTTCCCCCCTGAGAAGGGAATAAGAAGCCTGGTAGAGATTAGGAATGGTAATGTAAAAAGTTTCTACCTACTGCATAAAATTCTTTCAAATTAATGCAAGCATTAAATTGTCAATGATTTTTCACAGAAAAGCAGATATTAAAGTGCTCGTGCCCGCTGGTGTGGGTATAAAGTTTTGTCAACATTTTTGGCACATAGGTGCTAAGCCTGGGGGTCACAAAAATGTTTTTAACCAAATTTTGTTGTTTCAGTTGCTTTTTTTACACTCGTGTGTTGTAACTCAAATGCAGATTCTTTTCCCCAAAACGAAATTTGGCAGGCCATTAGTCCATAATGTGGTCTAATGCCTGTGGGTATTTTTTCAACATGTAAATGGCCAAGATATTTAGATTTTTGAGGTTGAAACACTGTGCACGCACTCTTAACAACTTTTTCAGCTGTATTTCGTATGCATATTTATTGCACATGTGTATTATGTGGCATGCTGATAGACTGGAGATTAGTTGGGAAAATATACAAATGCCTCTTCACAGGGGGGAATGTCTCAGAGAGCAGGAATTGATATGTTCCCCTCATTTTTTACTGGGGAGCAAGTGGTAGAAGTGAGGCGAAGCCTGGTTCCAAGGGCTCATGCCTGGAGGGAGGAGACTCCAGGCCATTTGCACTCCTCCATGGGGCTAGGAGACACAGAACAGGATAGCCATGCCCAAGCCTGCTAACCAGCTCCACAGCGCAGTAACATCCAAATGGAGAGGGTGAGCATCCAGACCTCATGTTGCCAGCTCCCGTCTCTTGCCTCATTGCCCTAACCAGCACCAGTGCCCTGTGGACACTAATCCTGGGCCCTTCCCAACACTGAAGGATCCACAGACAGAATCCAAAGCAAATACCTTTGTGTATAAAGAAAACACACTGTAGCATAATCCACTGTCCAGATAATTGAAAACTAACAGTTATTACCTCATTTGAAAGTAATTTTTAACAATTAACTTAGGAAAGTATTTTATAATTTTTTGCTAGCCTTACACAAACTAAAAAATTTTCATGTAATCAATTAAATCTGGCAGGATCGCATCAGGCACTCATTAGGCTGGGCTGCTTGAAATTCATGTACAATTTCTTCCTTATGCTGATCTGCAGGAGCTTTTAAACTCGCGCTGGGATGCTGGCAACATCCCCCAAACATCTCAGACACATTGTCTCTCTGAACCTGAACTTTTTTAATGGTGGTTAAACATGTTGTCTGCTTTAGTTTCCTGTCTATCTTCATCATGAGCCAGCACCTGTTTCCAATAAATTATACGCCGAACTGTATCAGCAACACCTTGGCAACAGCCGCCACCCCTAAAAGCCGAGTGCCCTTGAGGACAATACACCTGTGAACACATAGAGTGTTTATTTAGCTGAAAGCCAAAACTCTAAGTTACATAAAGCAATTATCTAAAGCCTAATGTATGCCCATTATTAACACAAAATAACCCTGTTCTTAAAAACCAATAAAAATCTATTTAAAGGATTTTTCCAAATCCCACTGAAATTTGTACTCAGCTAGAGACCTAGTCTTAGCCTGGGACTTAAAATTCTAATGGTGGGCAAGAGAGAGGTTCGTATGTGAGTTATAATATAATATATTCTTAGCTCATGCCTGGAATTTGGGGCGTGAGCATGCATGGGTCGTACAGCCGAAGCTTTAGACTATTGAGCAAGGACATGCTTATTTAAAATAATCTTTGTTACCTGTCACTTTAAAAAAAAAATTGACTATGGTTTAGAGGTTTAAAAAAAGGAATGGATTGTTTCAGTTCATATATAAACATAAGAATAGTTCATCCCAGGATACCCTTCTTTATTTGTACAGCCCACCTTTACCTTATGGTTCATTACCTAATAGCATTACCCTTAGGTAATGGGTTTAGCAATATACTAATGAAAATGGAACCAGTGTCCGGTCGAGAGCTTCAAACTTCCATCCTGTTGCATGAAATACATTAATAGTGAAAATTCCAGCAAAATATAGTTCTCTACTGCACACAGTTTCATTTCTCAAATGTCTGACCTGCATCCCCTTCAAGAAATGGGATCACATATTATATATTGTTGAGCAATTAATAAGAATAGGGCATAGCTATTGTCTCTCCCATCGCGAAGGCTCATGAAATCTGAGTGATCTTTTGCTTAGAGTTCGTAATACGTTAATCCCCGTCTGATACTTCCTGTTGACATTTAACTGATGGACCTACAGTTACTGAGGTGCAAATGTGTTTTAGCACTTCTGTTTGGCTGAATGCAAACGCTATGGAAGTACCTCTAATGAGTATTACAGCTTCCAGCTTGGGCCTGTCACTGTCGGTTCACATTCAGTACAGGAGTGAGCAGACGCCTGAAGCCTCTGAATTGGACGCAGCAGAAGAAAGCCTAGGAGTGGTCTGTGTCTTATGATGAAGTCCATACCACGCCGGGCTGGCCATGCTTTCCTGAAGCCGGCCACGTAACAACGGCTTAGGCTGCCGCAGATGGAGGGTGACCCGGGAATGCAGCACTCCTCACCATGCCTGCTTTTCTCTCCCCTTCGCAGTCTGCTGGTGCTCTCACTTAGTTAGCAACTGTATATTGAGCACCTGTTTCGGACCAAAAGCAAGGGGGCACCAAGATGAATGAGACAGATGGTTTGTTCCTTCTTGCTGGGTGGCAGCACCCACTTCCTCTGTGCGTTTGCAACATCGGTGATGAGAGACCAATGTTCTAACTGTGATTCTGTCACCGCAGGCAGAGTTGGTCTAGAGCAAGAAACTCGCGCCCTTGTAAAACATGCAAAACAATTCCTGTGGCATCTACATCAGAGAATCGACAGGAAACTCAAAATAAACAACTAATGCACATGATATCCTGCAAATTTCAAGCTGAGTCCTTTTGGGGGCCCTTTGATTTTAAGCTGTACTAGCATTGAGGTTATTTCTTTTTTTTTTTTAAGTTATTTATTTATTTATTTATTTATTTCATGAGAGTCAGAGAGAGAGAGAGAGAGGGGGGCAGAGGCAGAGGGAGAAGCAGGTTCCCCACCTTGCAGGGAGCCTGATTCGGGACTCGATCCCAGGGTCAAGCCGAAGGTAGACGCTTAACCATCTGAGCCACCCAGGCGCCTGAGGTTATTTCTTTAGGTGACTTAACTTGTTGTAAGTTTGAAGACTCAACATGAAACTCACAAAATGCAGCCACAACAGTGGTTTCATTATCAAAACTCCAGCAAGCATTCCAGCCAGACTAATGCCCCACTGGATTCACTTAATGTGTAAGGAGATCTTTCAGCCAGACTTCACTGGGAAATACACACACACACACACACACACACACACAAATAAATAAATATATATAAAATGAAAAATGAAGAAAATTAGGAAAAATGTGTTTTTCTTTCTAAAGGTATAGAAATAGTATAGCATTATGCTAATTCAAGGCTCTCTCTATATAGATATAAGACTTCCTTCTTTGATGGATTTTCTTGATTAGGGGCACTCACATACAATTTACACATAAACGTGAAAGGCATCCAGTTTGCATTCCAGGCCAGGAGAAACCCAAGAATGGATGTTAAAAGGAGAGCTCATTCTTGTCCTTCTGGAGAATTTATCTTCATAAAAGGTCAGCAAATTTAGAGCATGCTTTGCTAATTTACCACGTGTATGGGAAATAAGTCATGAGCACACGTTTGCACGGAAGATAAGACTTGCTGTGTTTTACAGAAACATAACCTTTTGAATATCAAAAGGATAATTCAAAAAACATTTTAAAATCCTATTGGTTTCTCTGCCTGCTTTTCAGATTTCCCATTGGTGATGAAACCCTGCCAAGTACAGATTTAGTGCTAGTCATGAAACCAGACCTGGGCTTGTGGTTACCTGATAATAACTGATAATAAATTCATCCATTAATTTCTTTCCTGTTTCCCTACGTGGGTAACATTAAACCAAGATGTTATGCTATTGGATGGAAAGAATCATTTTCATTCATTCTCTCTGGAAGCTTTTTCTGTTAGGCTGCTGGTTCTCAAAGACCAGCTGTCCTTCCAATGCCATGGGAAGAGGATGCGAAGATTGGAAATCACATGGCCTGGGACCTGGGACTCTCAAAGGCTGTTAGACAGAGTGACAGGCTCCTTGGAGATGGCCAAGTGCATTAAAACTGGATTCATAATGAAGATGATAAATTCAGTAGCCTGTATGTGAATAACCAGGCAAAACTTGCCCAAACCATCCCACAGATAAATGGAGTAGAGGCTAGCAAGTGAACTTTGTGGGTTTTTTGCTGTTGTTATTGTTGTTGTATTATTGGTTTGTCTTCTTGTTTCCTTTTAGGCTAGACCCAGGTACAAGGGGCAAAATTGGGATCTTTGTAACATACTTTCTATTACTTTTGACCTGAGAGAATTTGTGCATCTTCTAGGGGCCTATCTCAATGGAACACGTTTTTCCTCATGAGCAGATAGGCTCACAAGTGCCGTTTTATCAGATTTAAGATAGGCTTCAGATTTAATTCTGTCCCACACATGGGAAAGAGACAAGCCTAGCCTTTCTGCCTAGATGCCTTGAAACATATCAATGAATCAATAAAGATTGTTTTTCTTTTCCTCTTTGCCCCCCACCCCTTTTACCCTGGAAGCCAGGTAAAGGATGAAGAGGAACCAGAGTGATTTTTAAGCGCAGTCCTTTTGTGCGAGGGTGATTTATGGAAACACCCCAGGCTTGAGGTTCTGAAAGCCTTTTTGCTCTACACAAAGCAGAGAGAACAAACAACAGAATGATCTTGGTGTGTAAAACTATGCTTCTTTGTGTGGGATTTGGGTTAAGCCCATTTTGAACTGCCGGTTCATTGTTTAAAAATGCACACCTGCACAGAACCAGTTGTGGTCAAGAAGTTTATTAGCAGAAGAATGTTCGTCAGTTCCTGGAAATCTTATATAAAGAACCGTCATGGTTTTCGTTAAGAATGAGATTCCCCGTGAGTTACCAAAATCCATTCACACATCCTGCCTTAGCTGAGAGGAAGTTTGGAGGAGAAATAACCCCAGGATGGAAAAGGATCCAGGAAAAACCTAGAAAAACAGGCAAACATAGTCAGGCTCACACCTTACTCTTAACTTAGTATCAATAGAGTGTGGGGACATGAGAAGATGTGGAATGTTCTCCCCGAGTGTTACAACTGGATCTCCTAGGTAAAAGGAGATAATAGCTGGGAAATGGTTTTCACAACTGAGAAATACCTGATGAATATAAAACTGGGCATCCTGAATGACACTAAGCCCTCATACTTTTTCAAAGCTTTATGGCTAGAAATGGGGAAAAAAATTTTTTTAAAGCTTCCAGGTGGATCCTTGTGAGTCTAGAGACAGCAGTCTCAAATTTATCTTTGTTTGTGGCGCAGTTGCCAACAGAGAGCACAAACCGTTGTTGAAAGGGCATTTCGGTTCTGCAAAAAGAAACTCAGACCCTTTTCTAAGGTGGATATTTGTGCATAGCAGGGCTCTGCATAATGGGTAAAACCTTCCTTAGGGGGATGGAGACAGACATGCAGATTATGCTTCCTTTTAGGGGAAGATCTTGTGGTTGGTTTGTGTGATATAGGTTTTAGTGGAATGGGGGCCCAGGGCAGAGGTGCCTGCTGGAGGTCTCCCAACAGGTGAAAAAAGGTGGCCCCTTCAGCACGGTGGCTTGTAGGAGGTCAGCAAGGGAGGTTCTGTGGGAAGTCTGTGGAGGGGTTCTGCTGTGGGCATTTAATCTCCTTCTGTTTTCCAAAGTCTTTAGTAATCTCTTGTTTGATCAATGGTCTGGTCTTTGGGGGAATGAAGATGGCCCTGGGTCCACATGTGGGGTCTGGCAGCAGGTGGGATAGGACAGATATCGGGCAAAGCAGGTTGCCACATGAGAGGGAAATCGGGACTGTGGGAGACATGCGTCTTCTAGGCAGAACCTGAAGAAAGAAGACAAGTCCTAAGAATAACTAGGATCCTTCTAATTTCAGTGTGGAAGGGAAAGGGGGGTCCCAGAATGCTAGCGATTTGAGGCAGGGAGTCAGGCGGTCATTGCAGGCACAAACTGAAGGCAGATTTCCTGGGAGCTCACCCCTAGTGTTACGGCTTCCTACCCATACGTCTGTGGGCCATTGCAAACCATCTCTCCGCACCAGGTTCTTCATCTGTTACCATGGAGATAACGAAAGCACCCATCTCAGGGAGTTTAAATGAGGCTCCAAGGACATAATGTACGTTAAACAGGCAAAGTACTTGTCATAGTGTTTGGGATAATCTCAATGTTCAATAAATGAGAATTTTTACTATTTTACAACCTAGCACTTAAATCTCTATCCCTGCGGCAGAAATAGGCATGACTGTGGAAACGGAGAAAGACAGGGCGGGGTGTGTGCCGCGGGTGAGGGCCCCCCAACCCCACGTGCAGTACCTGACACAGAGTAGATACCGAATAAATTTTTCCCAAGTGACGAATCATGTAAACTGGGTCTGTCAGTTTACGGTGAGTTGGGGCTCAGCTCCACTTACCAAGTAGTTTTTCAGCTGCTTTCTAATATACTTGATAGAAGTAATAAGGTTATCCCATTGGGCTTGTTATGCCAAGAAACACAGAAAAGCAGACAATCTGGAATACAGAATATGATCAAGTCAATTCTAGATTGTCACTATGCACTCATCCCCACCATGTGCCCTGATCTGCGATCTTGCCTAGAACTCCTACGGAAACTGCCCTGGTTTGGCCCGTGTGTGTCAGAGGGGACCCCTCAGGGTGGGGATAAGGAATAATTAGTAACGGCAGTTGTTACACTGGTCTGGGGGAGCTGGTCTCTTTGCCGGACTCCATACGAACACTGTGGAGCGACAAGGTTGAGGGAAAGATGTAGAGACATGAGCAGTAAACAGGCAAGGGGCCACCATACTCTCTCTACTTTGTCCCCGGCCAGGGGCGTGGGACTGGGAGCTGGAGGCAAAGCAGGGGCTACAGGCCATTCAATATCATAAAGAGGGGAAGGAAGGAGGAAAGGAAGGCATGGGAAGGGGAAGTAAGAGGAACTTGCCTTTACACAGCCAAGTGCAAAATACCATGTGCTCAAGAAATAATTGCTACCCAAGTTGTGATATAATCACATAAGCAATAATCATGTAGTTCATTATCGCGTTATGCCGTGAAGCCTCATAAGAATAGATTGGATAATGAGACAGAAAAAGCAATTATGGAATAGCTGTTCTCCCTTACCATGGGCCCCTGGATATAGGAAATACAGAACTCCATCAGGGTATAAAGGGAACAGTCCCAGATCCCTCCAAGGGGTAGGAGGACACTAGGAAATGCAGAGTGGGATGTCCACTCTAAAGGAACTTGACCAGGCTTGATTTCCTAGGATGGGGTTTGGAGTAAGTCCTTGATGACCTTCAAGGAATGTCTGGATTTTGACATGTAGACTCGGGTCTGGTCAGGATCACTGTAGTTCCAGTTCCAGTTACGGCGTGGATTTAAATTGCATCTCTGACAACACATGCTGATTCCACAATCTCCAAATGCATAGAATTGATAATTAAGGGAAGGAAGCTACATTTTTTAATATCTTTTTTGTGCTAGGCACTGTGCTAGATGTAGCTCATTTAATTGTTCAGTGGCACTCGGCTGTAGATCTTATTTTACACCCCTGGAAACTGAGGTCAGAGAGGGTCTTGCTGAGAGTCTTGCAGCGCGGGAGTAGTGGAGCTGGGATTATGGACTGGTTCTGTCTGCTTTTTCCTCCATAGAAGAGAGTCAGAAACTGGCTGGGAGAAGCTGTCAAAAATGAAGTGGTGAGCATGTGTTGTGATTAAGCACTGAACAAAATTATCCAATTATGTTGGGTACTTTTTTTTTTTTCCAGACTGAAAACACACACTTTCTGCATGAACTTTGAAAATATGCATTTCCTATGGCGTAGACATTCTACTTTGCATCTCAGGATTTACTCTACAGTATTTACCATACAGAAACATCTACCAATGAGCACAGAGAAGTACATTCAAGGATGGTCAGTACAGGGGTGCCTGGGTGGCTCAGTCAGTTAAGCGTCTGCCTTCAGCTCAGGTCATGATCCCGGGGTCCTGGGATCGAGCCCCACATCGGGCTCCCTGCTCCGTGGGAAGCCTGCTTCTCCCTCTCCCCCTGCCCCTCCCCTACTTGTGCTCTCTTGCTCTCTCTCTCAATAAATAAATAAAATCTTAAAAAAAAAAACATGGTCACTGCAGTATTTCTGTATGAGCAAAAACACATCAAAACACCCAGACAAGTAAAAAATCCTGAAGGTCTGTTGATGAGAGAACTGAGAGGAGACACTTTTCAAAGCATTAATGAGAACAAAACCAACTTTGTAGATGCCGGTTTGGGTAGCTTCATCATGCCTCAGTTGTGTTGTTGTGTGATTTTTTAAGAAGTTATTAAGGAGCAATTGACAAATATAATTGTATATATTTAAAGTGTACAGTGTGATGATTTAATATACATATACGTTGTAGAGTGATTACCAAGATAATTTATACATCCACCACCTCACATAGTTAACATGGGTAACTTTGTTTTTGTTTTTTTGTTTTTTGTTTTTTTGGTGAGAATGCTTAAGATCTACTATCAACTTTCAAGTATATGATACTGTGTTATTAATTATAGTCACCATGCTATACATTAAATCCTCAGAACTTATTCTTCTTATAATTGAAAATTTGTGCCTTTTGATCGACATCACTTCATAAGCCCCTCTTCCCAACCCCTGGCACCTATCCTTCTATTCTCTGTTTCTATGAAATTGCTTTTTTTTTTTAAGTTTCCACATATAAGTAATACCTTACAGTATTTGCCTTTCTCCTTCTGGTTTATTTCACTGGCATAATGCCCTCCAGATTCATCCATATTTTCACAAATGACAGCATTTCCTCCATTTTATGGCTGAGTGATATTCTATTACATATACGATATATCATATATATAATTATATATAATACATATAATTATAATAGAAAATATATATGATATATACATATGTTTCTTTATCCATTCATCGACTAATTTGTTTCTATATTTCCATATCTTGGGTATTGTGAAAAATGCTGCAGTGAACATGGGTGGGCAGA
>NW_027397077.1:11412862-11443293 GCF_003265705.2 Callorhinus ursinus
TCTTGCTCCGCCCCCCACTGACTTTGATTTTTTAATTGAAACCTATCATGGCCTGGCTTAGAATGTTAGCTGAGGTTTCATGGGGCCTGTGCTCATGCAGCTCTGCCGTGGCCGGAGAGTCAGGGTGCCTTCCTGGCCTGGGGTGTTGCTCGTTCAGAATACTCGGGCGTCCCTGCAGACGGCACAGGCGGGGCAATACCTATATTTATTGAGAATTTACTCTATGCCCAGGCACTGTGCTAAGCATCTTTATGCCCATTTATAGCTAGTCTTTACGACAAATCAGAAGGTCATCATTGTTTTAATCTGTATTTCTTTTAAATAAGGAAACAAGGTTCAGAAAGTTATGTAACAGCCCCTAAATGACACAGTTAATGATAATTAATAAGAGGAGTAATTCATAACAATAGGGACGGCTGATAGACAGTATACAAGATGTTTCCACTTCCTCCAAGTTCAATTTCAAGGGCAAACACTGGCTATGGGACCCAATAGGGTTATATTGGAAAATTCCATAGGAATAAATTCATCCATCTGCCACAGCTACTGCAACCTTTGGATCTTTCACTTTATGACTCTTATCTCTTGTCTCCTTTCCCCTCATGAACTATAATATAGTTTTTTTAAGCAATGAGATGGATGAGATATACCAAGTGTTTACATGTAAAATAGTGATTTATGGGGCTGTAATTATGTCTTATCAAAATTTTTATCAAACTACTATCAAAATTTTCTCTTACTTTATGACAGTAGCCCTCAAAGCTTCAAATAAATATATTAAAATTTGTATCTTAAAAAAAGATTTCTATTATGAATCAAATATTGCATTCCAGATTACTTCAGGCCAGTGAAGTATTTCCTACCCCTCATCTTGGGGGCACCTGGGTGGTTCAGTCGTGAAGCGTCTGCCTTCGGCTCAGGTCGTGATCCCAGGGCCCTGGGATCCAGCCCCGCATCGGGCTCCCTGCTCCGTGGAAGCCTGCTTCTCCCTCTCCCACTCCCCCTGCTTGTGTTCCCTCTCTCGCTGTGTCTCTTTCTGTCAAATAAATAAATAAAAATCTTGAAAAAAATTAAAAAGAAAAAGTCCTACCCCTGATCTCTCAGCCTCAGTAACTCATTGTTAAAACAGAAATAGGCCCCGCTTGAAGAGTTGGTGTCCCAGTTAAAGATAATGGCCATAAAATGTCTCCTCTAGGGCCTGGTCCGTGGTAGATATTTTGTGCTATAATGTTGGTAATAGTTGTAATGTATGTGTCTTTCTCCTCTACTTGACTATAAAGTCCCAAATGGAGTAGCTGCTCTGTTTCTTTGATAATTATTTCACTGCTTTGGGAGTTTGTTGTCTTACAGGTACCATAAGCTCGACAATCTATGGTTTTTAAGTCCACAGCACTTGCATGCCTGAGAATTGGGAAGGAGGAGGCACGGGGCCTGCCCCGGGCAGACACCTTTTACAATTCCAAAAAGTGGTAGCCAAAGGAAAGCCGATGAGAAGGTGAAGCAAAAGAGGAGTGGGGGTGAAGGGGTGGGGAAGAAAGGACAAACACCCAAGAAGCTAAAGGGAAGAACAGAGCAAATGGGGCTTTTCACTCTTTACTGTCAATGGCAAAATGCCTCCTCATCTGAATGGTTCTTGTACTTTGTGACCAGCAGAGTCTTCCCTCCTCTCATCCCATGAGTCTCCCACTCAGGGTCTTTGCAGACAACTCTTTTCCAGCCCCGCCCCCTGCTGCCCCAGGCTGAGCTGAGCTCCCCTTATGTGAATTCTGCATTCTGCCAAGCTTTCTTCTGCCCACTAGGCTGGATCTGTGCCGAAGTCCCGTCCGTGTTTGCTGAACTGGACTGCTAGAAGGTCTTGCACCTCTCACAGATCCAGGATATAAAGGAAAGAGTATACTCCTCCTGGAGATGACCTCGCATCATCCAAGTTCTATGCAGCAGACACCCAAGCATACCTGGTGAAATATGTCTTGGTGACATCTCTGTCACTATTCTGTTCCGAATGGCCATAGGTGAATGTTAAAAAGCCTTCTTTTGCAAGCCATGTTGTGAAGTGGTTTAGTCAGAGCAGAACTGAAGCATCCATCTCAGAGATGGTTGTGGAGAGCACCAAGTCACCGTATGAAAGTCACCCTCTAGCTCAGAGGGCCCTTGTCCACCTGGTCTGCTAGGCCAACAACTGTCTGCAAGTTGGTAAGAGTGAAGCCTCAGCAGCCTGGAGTTGTCCTGCTCTAGAATCCCTCCCTGTGTGGTACTGGCATGTCAAAAGGCAGTGAAGGGGGAGAGTAGCTGAGCACTGTTAGTTAGTGAAGCTGCCATGCTCCTCATTCCTCCTACCTACAGCCCCCCGTGCCCCCAGAGTAGGGACCACTCAGACTACGGTCCCCATGACTGCACCGATCTCAAGCACTTTATGTTGTAAAGACACAGGCTCGCCAGCAAGTCTTTGCAATAGCGAAACAGTTAGGAGAACTAGGGCAGAGGATGTGAAGAACATGGCCTACACCTGCTTTGTACGTGGAGAAGGAGCTTATGATCCAGGGCTTGCAGATCTGAGAGCACAGCTCCAGAGATATATTTCAAAGATCCAGCGGCCATCCGACCACATAGGGGATTGAGTACAAAGGGTCTTTGAGCTGATAACTGTCAAGTTTTCTTTCAGAGAAAAGTCTTTAGGAATAACTTCCCCAGAGATGCCCTTTATATCAGGAAATCTGTCTAGAGTCGGCTCTCTTAACTGCCTGATAAAGCTTTGTCATGGGGGCTGTCCTGTGCATTGTAGGCTGTTTGGAAGCATCCCCAGCTTCTACCTACTACATGCCAGTGGCAGCACCCTCCTCCTCCCAGCGATGACAGTCGAGGTTGTCTTCAGACATCACCAAATGTTTCGTGGGGAGCAAAAATGTCCTCAGCTGAGAACCACCAGTCCAGAGAGTGGTAACTCTCATGTCCAGCTATAAAATGAAACCTAGTGCTGAAATCTCACTCAAAATACAGTCTGAGCGACCCTGATGACGCCCCATCCAGCTGTTTGTTCAAGACGTCAAGTTGGTTGCATTTTTCCCTAAGCCTAGTGCCAGCTCACCAAGTCATTCTAAACTATCCCAACTCATTGAATGCAATGGACCCAATGTCTCCCTGGGGGCGATGTTGACATACATGACAATGGCTTCTTCAGGGTCATTCATTAAACCAACAGATTTTTATCAATCAATATGCCAGGTTATAAAGTTCTGGAAAGATCCATCTGTAGCTTCTTATGAAGTAAAGTCGCTTTCCTGTCTCAAAGGAAAGAAAACCCATGTATTTTTTAAGCTGCCGACATTCAGCTCTTCCATACTGTTTCTGGATAACGTAGTCACTTATTATCCTTGGGCTCAGTCACCCTTCTGCCTGTCCAGGGCTTTACTTTCTCAACTCTGGGTTAACATGAACACAACACGATACTTTGCAGTTATCACAACTGACAGCCTTCCTCCAGATAACAGGGTCCAGAAAGCCAGAAGCAAGGGCAAACTGTTGATTGAATGCCTACTGTCTGTCAGATATTTTCCCATGCATTTCCCATACACTAGCAACAACTCCAGACCAAAAGTTAGCATTAGACACCTTCACAGATGAGGAAACGACTCATGAGACATATGAGAAAAATCCACGCAACCTGAGGTTGCCACCCGGGATGGCAAAGAAAGGATCTCCCTAGTTAAGAGAGGTCCACAGACACAAAATACTTAGAGTGCACACCTACAATTTAGGCTGATAGCGTATGTCCAAAACCATGGCCCTTTGCCCTGGAAATTACTCTCTCGTGCTGTGTCACCCCAGCCCTTTACGTGTAAGTCTGCTGTGCCCTTTACATGGACTGCCTTACCTTATCAGGACCTCTCTCGGTGTTTTTCTTCTCCATCAGTCAAGGGCAGGCCTTGAGGATCCAGCCCCGCGTGTCCGGTTCTCTGTGCCGCACGGACACCCGGTACTAGAGCCAGGTGCTGACTGACTCTTCTGTTCATCCTGTTCATTGTGATTTCCCCACTGGTGATGTTTGACTTGCAGCTCAGCTACCATCCTCACTAGGGCGAGTCCCTCGGCCACTCCCTCCGAATTAGTCATCCAGTGTCCTGGGGAGAAATATTCCAGGATACACCGGCTCGATCATTATTTCTTCGTTTGGGGACAGTATTACTCCCAATAAGAGTTTCATCCTAACACGCTCTTCAAGCGCAGAGTCTGTTTGTGTGACTGGGAATCGGAGGCTCCTCACACAGTCCTCAAGAGAAGGATGATAAATAAAGTGACGGACAGAAGACAGAATGCTCACACCTGGCCCAGGCCCTGGTCCGGTTAATATCCTGCCTCGTCTTTCACACCACACTCCGTACTCCCTGCAGAGACATGAAACAGCATCGGAGGGAAAATACCGCGGGTCAAATAAAACAGCATGGATAAAAAGGCCTCCTGTGTGTAGACCCATTCTTCTCTGGGCCTTGGCCATAAATCCAAATAAGAGCACCTGCATCTTTCCAATGCAAAAGGAAGTTGTGAAGGTCATGAATAAACTTAAGAGTTTTGACCTCGGGAGGCACTTGCTACTTGTATTATTGTCTTACTCACATAGTCAACAGTTATTTTTCAGTAGATGCTATTCTAGGGGCATAGTGCTTGGTGGGCACTAAGGAGGACACATGGGTTAACAAGACCTTGACCCTGCTCCTGAGGGGCTTGCAACAAAGCTCCTCAAAGCAGGGTTACTGTGGGTTGTTGGGGACCCTTTGTGATGAATAAGAAGGAAAAAGGGAGAGCAAGCACTTAGAAACTTGTAGAGCATATAATGTTATGTTTGTTGAATCTAATAACAAAAATTCAAATTTTCATTTTGTCTTATTTTTCATTCATCTCTACAAATTCCATACTTGCTGCACTTCATAAAGGTAAGGGTATTCAGTGGACTGTAACTAAAAAACAACTTGTCCTTAACCATTGACAGTTTGAGCAACACTGGTCAAATAGACACATGACTGAATAGAAAGCAGATAAAAATAAATGTCCTAAAAAGCTGAAATTGTTCAATGGTACACAGGAGGGGAGGAAAATTCTGGAAAAGATGGGTGCAAAGGTACAAGAAGCCTAGAAATTACACAACTTCGCTCTCCTGGCCGAGCAAAAATAATCGAAAGAAAGAAAAAGAACGAAGAAATTATTATTGACACTAATAGTAGAAATGGTCATAACGTGACAGTTTAAATATCCAGAAATATCATTTAGGTAGGCAACTATTGGCACCATATGCAAAGAAGATTCTGGAAATCAATCAAAGTTTCCTTCTGGAAGGAATGAAGAGATTTGGTTGAAAACAAGCAAGGGAATTCTCAAAAATATCCACCAGTGTCTCAGCCTGAAAAAGGATAGGAACTGAACGCTGGAGGAGACTCCCTGAGAGCAAGTTCCTCAATGTGCTTTCTAGAGCCACCTCTCTGCACCCCAGTCCACAGGGGTGGAGTTGGAGGAGCAGATAAACTTAGTAACAGCTTTCGCTAGCCTGGCAGATGGCAGAAGCCAAGTAAGTAACAATATTGCAGCAGCAAGTGCTTCAACCAACGCCCTGGAACAAGTCTTATTAAAAGGAGGAAAATGCCTGTCACCACACCAAATCAGCCGCTGGCTACCTGCAGGCTTTCTCTGAAACTCAGACTCTCTAAAGGAGCCTGCTCACACCACAGAGGGGAACAACTGAAATCTGAATGATACCCAGTCCTTGGGATGGAACCCCCTCCCTCTTGAGTGAGGTGGTGTCTGGTGCGGGCATTTCAACCAAACCAGCAGTTGACCAGACTGAGGCAAAGTTACCAACAGCAGTTGCCTTGCTTGAGAAATGGACAGAACGTCAACATCTAGCCCCAATCGTGTTGTAGGAGAAGAGTTGACGCATTTCAGGTAAACATTATTTTCCTGGCTGACAGGCAGATTACCCACCTTTTTTTACTATTATTATGTTATGTTAATCACCATACATTACATGATTACCCACCTTTTAAAAAACGAATGAGGAAAAAAAATAAAAAGAAAAGAATGAAAGAAAAAAAAGAAAAGAAACATTGGCATGTTACCTACATGAAAATTCTGCCCCCAGAAGACAAGGGCTGGAGGATGAAGAGTGAGAAGGGAAGGACAGAGGGGGGAGAGGGAGAGAAGGGGGTTGTATTTTAGAAGAATCTAAGTCGGGGGAAAAAAAGGCAATTGTACTGAATTCTCAAATAAATTTTAAAGCACGTGGGTGAAATAAATGGCCACGATGTGGTAAGTAAATACAATGATATAATGAATAGGGGTTTAGCAAAACTTAGGAAAGAAACAGGGGAAAAGTAATGCTTTTATAGGACATAAAACCACATCCAAAGCAAGGAGCAGAATCACTGCCACAGGAAATGGGGCTTGGAAAACACACGAAATGTAGCAAATAAGTGCAAAATGTTAAAAGGAAGGATGGCAGCTATAGAGGGAAAGATAACATATGTACACACATATATTCTGTATATTAAGAAATATCATAATTTAATACGTGATATATACTTCGATCTCTGACAAATGAATAATTGGTGATTGTATTAGAATAAAACAAATATTCACGTGAGGAAGAACTGCGTGCACGCACTGAAAGGGTTGACAGATCCCGGAAAAATTGGACACACGTTAGACAGTGCTGAGAAAAAGAACTCAGTAAAATGCTTGTACTTCAGTGATGGAGAGAATTCTACAAGGATCTCTGCAGAATAGGCAAGTTGCTTAAGAGATGAAAAAAGACCAGGCAGATGTCCCAGAGAATGAGACACCAGGAAATAATCGATAGCAGTAGGTCAAGACCATGGGCTTTGAAGCAGACCCATCTGGCTTGTCCATTCCTTTGCTGTGCCACCTTGCCCTTGTACCAGTTACTTGAACTTGCTGGTTCTCAGTTTCCTCATCTGTATGCAAGGATGGATAAGAAAATCAGCCACTGCATATTTCTCTGAATTCAGAGAGGTCATGAAGAGACAGACCCTCTATCAAAATATAGAAGCCAAAGAAATCATTGTCAATGTATCAGAATACTCACAATAAGAGCTGCTGGAGATGCGAGGAGAAGCCTCAAGAAACTTAAGATGGAGGGCAACTTTATACACGTCTCTAGTCCCCATCCAGTCAAGTAGGAAAAAAATTGACAAGCAGGAGTGGATTTAAATGGTGTAATCAGTTAAATAAATATCTGCTTTATGTCCCCCAACCAAGAATTTATATCAGTAAACTCAGGCAGCAGGTACAAAACTGTTCCAAATTACTTTTTAAAAAATTCCAAAAAGTAAAAAGTAATACAGGCTGCACTCTTGAATCACATGCAACAAAACACAAAATATGCGAAAGAACAAATCCTACCAACAACAAACCCCCTGCCCAGCAAATGAAAAATAAAAGTAAAAACAACTCCACAGCATCTCTAATGTTAGAGGGAACATCAAAACCATAAATGCAAAACATATGGAAAACAGAATGAGAACGTTTCACCCCAAATTAGGTAGGAAATGGCAAAAGCTAATCAGGTAAAGATCTCTCCTCACACACATTTGTTATTAAAACAAAAGTGTAGAAACAGCAAGATGAGCATTTCCTCAAAAATAGGGAGCAAACACTATAAAAATAATTAAGGAAGCACAGGGAGAGATTCATAAAGATAAAAATAGAGAATTGGTATAGTAGAAAATGCAAGAAGTGATCCTTTGGAAGCCCAGTAAAACAGATAAACCAGTGGATAGTTTAATCAGCAACCAAAAGAGGGACAGACTGCTCAAAACTCAAAGCTAAGAATGGGAAATAGAAAAGAAACATAATTTAGACTCTTAAGAACCAGTAAGGACATGAAAAGATGTTCATGATCACAAACAATCCCAATACAAATCAAACTAGCATTGAGATAACATTTTTAGCCATGAGATTGACAAAGATACGTCACTATTCGGGTTCAGGGGTGGGATGGGGGACAATGAGACCGTTTTTTAACTTGATGAGGGTGAAAATCCGTACACATCTTCTGGAGGGAAGTTTGGTAATATGCACCAGACTTTGGGGATAATATGCCCGTAGCCTTTGACTAAATACCTTCCCTCACAGGGATATGTTTTAAGAAGATAATCAGACACACACACGCCCACGTGTGGCACAAACAGCAGAACTTAATACTTACTGTCCAATAAAACATGTGCCTTTTAAAAATTATGTTGTAGATTTGCATTTATTGACTTGGAAAGATGTCTACAATATGTGAAAAAAAAAGAATCATGTAAATGTGAAATTATAAATTCAAAAACAAATACTTAGAATACCTGCTATGTGCCAGACATCTATCCAGGCATTGTGAGGAGAAGCAATAAATAAGACAGAGAAAGTTCCTGCCCTCATAGACATTGGAATAAAAGCCTAAGCCAGCACTATCATGTAACACGTGTCTGAGAAAAATAGTCACCATCTATGAACAGTAGTTATCTGTATATAGTAGAATTTGGGGTAATTTTCTACTTTCTTCTTCATTTCTCTGTATTGTTTGATAGTTTTTTTAAAGATTTATTTATTTATTTGAGAGAGAGAGAGCACAAGTGGATGGAGGGGCAGACAGAGAGAATATCCAACAGACTCCACGCTGAGCCCGGAACCCCACATGGGGCTTGATCCCACAACCCATGAGATCATGACCTGAGCAGAAATCAAGAGTTAGGCACTCAACTGACCAAGGAACCCATGCGCCCCTTGTTTGATAATTCTATAATGCACGTATCCAATTATTTTAATCAGGAACAAGATTTGTTTTCTGAGAGTTACAGAAATCACTTGTGGTTGAGAGCACGGTAGACTTGGTATTTGAGTAGTGTTGGAAAATAAGGGTAGAATTTGCATTTATTGAGACTTCAGTGGGTATTTCCCATTATGAACAATATATTATCATTGTTTATCAAATTTAAAATGAGAACAATATGCCTGCCCATTAGGAACATACAGTGACTCTCACACAAGATTTTGGGTCTGGACTGAGCAAATCTAGAAGGCTTTTGAATCTCCCTCATCCAAAGATGAATGCAAAAATCAATTGACTACAGCCCTTTGAGGCCTTAAATAATCAAAGTTTCTCCAGGCAAGGTGAAAGAACCAAAGACTAACTCCTGTGTGGCTCCAGGTGGAGGCAAGTCCACTGCAAAAAGTAGCAATTTCTTAGATTTCTGTAACCTCTCTTCCTTTGGAGAAGCAGTAAAATATTTGAAAAAGAAAAGAATGCATGCTTGAAGTTCAACTTATTTTTCATGTTTGACTTTAATTTGGGGACTACAAACTTGGTATTTTGATATTGACATCTGTTTTATGTTTTGATTATTCTTAAATGTGCCCTTCAGTGGATGTGAACTCCTCAACTTTTGGGTGACGTCTGTCATCTAACCACAAAACTGTCTGCGGTTTCCCCAGGAGCCCATCGTGGGAATAACGGGGTTCGCTGCCTTCCCCAGTACCACATTCATTCATCTTCTTTATAAGGTTGACATTAGTGTTGGAATGTCCTGCCTGCTACTGTCTTCCGGAAGCCGTTGAATCTTCTTGGCCTGGGTCAGAGGTGTAGCTCAGGGCCGAAGATTGTCAGTGGTCCCCATGTTCTTTTGTCCCTCAGAGCATCTCTGTTCTACCATTCAGCCCAACTCTCTGTTGGGATACAGCTTCTCCCATTCAACCTTCAAATTAAAAATGAGTGTGGGGGGGAGGGGGAGGGCCCATCTCATAGGTGCTTTGGAGTAAAACGTGAGAGAGCCTTGCGGATGCGAGTTTTGAAAATAATGAATTGTGTTTTGATGTAATAGTTTTGCCTGAATAAAAGGAACTTAAACAAGATAGAAGTTTTATTTTCAAATAGATAATAAATTGGAAACTAGAGCATCTAGACAACTTGACAGAGTCATCAGACACTTTGTCCCCATTATCCCTAGGGTGGGCCCTTCTCTTCATGGTAGAGGATGGCTGCTGGAGGTCTAGCCATCTCGTTAGCATTCCAGACAGCAGATTAAAGGAAAGAATAGGACACCTTCTCTTCCTTTTTTGGAGACATCCTACTAATCCCACACAATACTTCTGTCTAAATTCCAGTTTAGTTACTTGGCTCCTATAGATACAAGGTAAGCTAGGGGAAGCAGTTGTTTTTTTTTTACCAGGTGGTAATGAGTCAGCTAAAAATCAAGACCCTTATTAATGAAAAATGGGAGAATAGATAGAATATTAAGAGGTAACATGTAGGCACATACCAGCCCAGGTAGGCATAATTGTAAGAACAGTTATGGAAATTCTTCTGAGGAAAGGGGCTGTCACTACTAAGCTTCCGCCAGGTACCAATAAGGCAAGATCTGGAGAAACAAGGCAGGTCTGAAGTCCGGCTGAATTTCAAATAGAAAGATTCTGACTTCGGCTGTTGTGCCCAAAAAAGAAGTGGGGAGAAGATCAGTCACCAAGAATATGTGAAGGGGCCAGAGAACTCTGAGACGTAGTGCAGTGAGTTTTAAGAAAGAAAAAGAAGGAAAAAAAGAAGGGGAGGAGAGGGGAGAAAAAAATACCTCAGTGGTAAAGTAGCTAGACAGACTTGTCAAACAGGGATGGCCAACATGCAATCCCTCCTCCTTCTGCCCAAACTTACTATATTCACAAAGCCCCTCTAGAGGGTGTGTGCTGTGGGAGGAGGGTGTAAATCTAGAAAAAAGTCTTGGAAGGACCCTCAGCTTGTTCATCGTACCCCAGGGGAGACAGTGTGTACAAGATCACGTGAAGCAGAAGCAGCAGTTTCGAGACAAATGTGGGGAGAGAACAAGAGACCTGCCCCTCACCCCCACCCCATAGTCACAAACATCTTGGGGGCTCTGTGGAACGCATGTACCACAAGTCATGATGTGGCATTCTGAGCCAGTTCTCTCTAGAACTTTAAGGGCACTTCCGTGTGAGTTAAGTTGGCATTAAACGTCGGCTTTTTCCTCATGTCAGTCTCCCAGTGTACACGTGAAGAGCTTGGAGAAATGTTTATTTGAGCTTTAATAAAATATAAGCTTTATAATGAAGACAAACGAAGTTAAATGCCATTCAGCTGGTTAGTGGTTCAACCAGAACCAGAACCCATGCTTCGTATGGCCTCCGTCATTTAGGAGGGAAATATGTGTCATTATCTCATTAACCAGAGAGATTCTGGAGTGATGTGCTCAAATGCATGACCGAGCCTAGGCTTGGTAGACAGAGTCCCCTGATCAATTAGTAATGTCTGCACTGTGCTTTGGACGTGGGACGTGAGCTGCCATGCAGCAGATGTATTGTCCTCCTCAGACCATGATGACACTCTAATTGCTGGGATTTACAGTGATGCCATTAGGTGTAATAAATATAATAGGCCATCAATGTTCAGACTTGCTAGGAAGAGGAATTTTAAGATTGCATAATTTTGACTGAAGTCCTGTCTAAAGTGGGGCAGAAAATCAAAAAGGCACACTCTATGACTTGCAGATACCCTACTTTATCTAGTTCCATCTACACTGTGATACTTCAACTTCTTCTACAACATTCTATTAAAAATTCAGCCATCCCTGGTATTCCTCGTGGAGCTAGAATAATAATAAACCTGGCAAAAGCAAATAGCATAGGCAGAGCCTCTACTATGTGCCTCATGTTATGCTAAACACTTCATAGAGCACTGTCTTATCTAATTCTCTCAGCAACCCATGAGGCTCATGCTCCCATTACCCTCATTTTCTAGATGAGAAAACTGACAGCAAAGGTTAAGACTCCTGCCCAAGGTCTGACAGTTGGTATGTGTTGGGTCTGTGATTCTCACTCTACTGGTAACCCACATCTCACTGCCTCTAAGAATGACCATGGGAAGCCCAAGTAGAGCCCCACCAATTCACATGAACAGGAAAGATTTTCATTCCACATCTGAGTCCTTCCCAGGGACTTGATCAGTGCCTGGATGGCTCATATCCGTAGAAGCAGCTGGGAGGGTAGTGAAATGTTCATTCTCAGGCATCTTATTGACTTGGTTCCTATTAAGAAGGGATTCTCATTAGTGAAATCTGGAAGAACAAATATTTTTCTAAAAATATTTCCTTCCCCACAGCACTCCAAGAAAGAGACCAAATGTCCTCAGGCTAGTGTTGGATTGTAGTAACTGAAGCTTCTAAATAGACAATCACTGTACTCTCTCCCTGAGGGACAAATTAAGAATTTATTGATACTTCCCCACATTAGTGTTTCAGTCAATGGAATGCGATTTTGTCACTAATATTCCGGTGGGAATTTTCTGGAGTGATTAATGAAGACAAATCCACGGACCCCAATCAATGGTAGGTGACTGCTCTCAGGTCAGGAGAGGCACAAAGTCTTAGGGTGCATTTCTCATCTTCTCTAGATACAGCAGTGTGGGGACATAGAGTGTCTGTCATCTATCCCTACCACTATGCACTCATTCACTCGGTCGTTCCTTCTCCCTCACCCCTAATATTAAGACGTAGTGGATGTGCCCAGCCCTGTTTCAGGCACCAGGGAGGCAGCAATGGATAAGCTATAAAAGGTTTCTGCCCTCTCAGGGTTCATACGTTCATTGTAGGAGACATACAGACAATACACAATGACCAACATCACTAAAAATAATTTCAGATGGTGCAATGTCCACGAAGAGATAAGAAGTGACTCTCCTACCCACAACTAGAACATTCCTTAGAATAAACTCCAATAAGTCCATGCAAAGCCCATGAATTGTGAAGAGGTGAGACCAACTTCCTCTTACAAGTGGGTTGCATGCTGTAGGATTCATTATCCATGGTTTCACACTGGCTTTTTTCCACCCCTGACCTAAAAGGAAGAAAGCTTCCATCTGGCCTGGCATTTTTAAAAAATGATGCAGGCATGAAGAATGAGAAGACAAAAAATAATAAACTCCAGAGCTTGCCTTGAGAACAATGTTTTACCAACAGGATGTGTCATAAATATGAAGTGAAAAAGAAAGATATTCCAGGATTTGTCCTTTGTCCTTTGTTAGCCAGACAGATAATGAGTTACCATCAGGGAATTTTGTTTTCTCATTTAAACATGAGCTACATATAACTTCCATACTTCTATGAAAAGGAACCCTATAAATCACAAGTTATGGTTTCCTAGAAACTGGGATTATACAAGGGAGAGCCAAACAAAACCCTTTGTTTCATGAGCTTGCAACTTTTTAATTAAATACCACTTTAAACTCACACATGCATAAGCCAAATGTTCTCAATCCATTCTGCCTTCCAGCCTGGTGTCCAAGCTCCGCTTTCCGTCACCGTTGCTGTGGTGGGGGTAGGATCTTTGCATTTATTTGTTTCTATTTTTTTTCCTATATCAATTTAGGTGAACTTAGGAACACAGATCACAGGACAGGGACTAGTTCTTAACATATTTTTTTTGCAGTCATCATGACCAAGGACCAGGCTACACATATAAGACTATAAACAAATAAGGAAGGGAAGGAGGTGGAGAAGGGGAAAGAAGGAAGGAAGGAAGGAAGGAAGGAAGGAAGGAAGGAAGGAAGGAAAGAAGGAGGGAAGGAAGGAAGGAAGGAGGGAGGGAAAGGGAAAGAGAAAGCAAAGAAGAAAGAAGGAAAGAAGAAGGGAGACTCCTTAGCATCTAAGGGGCTTATAAACCAAAAACAGTTCATCTGACCCCCCCAGATCACTGAGGCAGAATCTGATTAGTTTTTCACCAACGTCTCCGTTTCCTTCATCTCTGGCATGCTTCTAAACTGCATTTCCCAATTTCACATGAGGACATATGGCTAATTCCCCACAGCATATGGGCAGAGGGATGTGCATTACTTCTAGGAATGACTCCTAATATCTCCTGCTCTGTTCCTCATGTTTTCTCCCCTTTCTCCAGCTGGCTACATGCAAAGGATCAAGTGGAAATCTCTGAGGCCCTGGAAGATGGTAGAGCCACACATGAAGGCATCTGGGTCCCTGAATGACTGCGTGGAACACAGTGCTCCCTTCATATGGGACTGTGACATGAGAAAGAAAGTAGGACACCGAGAGATGAGGATTGTTGCCCGAGTTAGCCAACCCTGAACCATACATTCCAGTCTTAGTTGGCCTGGGCTGCTATCACAAAATACCATAGATCGGGTGGCTTACACAGCACATATTTATTTCTCACAGTTCTGGACACTAAGAATCCAAGATCAAGATGCTGGCAGATTTGGTGTCTGATGAGAACCCACTTACTGGTTCATCAAGGGTGGTCTTCTTGCTTTGTCCTCACATGGCAAAGAGATGAGGGAACTCACGGGGGGTCTCTTTTTTAAGGACACTGACCCCCGTTCATGAAGCTCTGTTCTCATGACCTAGTCACCTCCCAAAGACCCACCTCCAAATACCATCATCGGGGATTAGGATTTCAACATATGAATTTGAGAAGGGGCACAAATACCCAGTCTATAACAACTCTGTTGCTCCATTGTTCCATCTGTGAAGGTGGCAGTAAGATACTTTGTGGATAAATCCTCTCTTATACTATTCACAAACATTTATGCCATGCTCCAGACATCCCTAATCTCACATCCAGAGGATATCCCTGAATGTGAGATCTTATCCAAGGACTCTAAATATGAAATTTATATGTTTAGCCAGCTTGCAACCTACCCTTCCCTACAATTCCTATTTTAAAAGGCCTTCAGGAATGAGTCCATGATGAGAAGTCAAGACGGAAAAAGTGTTCTAAATCAGGGGTCAGCAATTTTTTTTTTCCTGTGAAGGGTCAGATAGTGCACGTTTTAGGCTGTAAGGGTCTCTATTGCAGCTAGTCAGTACTGTCTCCACGGCACAAAAGCCATCAGAGACTAAAACAATGAACGGGAGCAGCTATAGTTCAATAGGCTATGATTTACAAAAACAGGCAGATTTGCCCCACGGGCTGTAGCTTCCTGGTCCCTGCTCTCAATCACTCCTCCATTTTCACTAAATATGATCGAGGCCACATGTAAATGCCAGTATCAATTTCAATTCCTGTGTCATTGGTTTATATTTATTTGTTTGTTTGTTTGAAGCATCATGCCTTGAGTAGTATCAGCTATGACAAATGAAGTTGTAAACACTACTTAATTTTCTCCAGCCCAGAACTTCACTGTGCCCAGCACGAGGTAAAATGCAATAAATTTTAGTTCCTTTCTACTTTCCATAAAGTTTGCCCTTAAAGGTTCTACTTGGAGTCAGATCTGAATTTAAGTCCCATCTCTTCGTCTGTGGCTTTGGTCAAGTCACTTTCTCTTTGTAAGCCTTGCTTTCCAAATCTGTAAAATGAGGAAAATAATATATTACTCGCGGACTGTTTTTGGTGGTGGGGGGGAACCAAATAGAATAATGTATATATTTTGTGAAATGCAAAGCCCAGTACAGAGGTAAAAGACTATTATTATAAGCTGCCTCTCCCTTCCTGGATTCCGGATTTACTTTTTTCCCACCCAAAACGTGTTTTTTTTTTCCCTGACAAATCCCAAGGAGGTCCACTAAATCCCCCTTTAGCCTAGTCCAGGAGGTTGGGAAGGGGGGGTGGTGGGCAGCACACAGACCAGCTCCACCTGTGTTCTGATTGACTGTCAGAAACCTGAGCCTTCTTTATAGGCACTAACTGGATCCAGAGAAGGCAGCTCCAGCTGCCAAAAAGGGTTGCTGCTTTAAAGAGATAAAATGCAATAAAGATCTTTTTGTAATGGGCAATCTCAGTATGGTTTGACCAGCCAATGACACAAGGCACTTGGCCTTGGACCCAGTGATATTTGAAATGAGCTGGGAATTGAGGTCCTATTTCCATCAAAACAGTATTACCCTTAGTAGTCCACAGCTAAGACCTTCCAAAGTGCAAAAATCAAGATTTCTTTTAGTCATGCATTAAAGTCGTAAAAAAAGATTTGTGGATAGGATATTTATCCTGTTGTTGCAAATTTTCATGTCTGCCCCATTCAGCTGGAAGTTGCCACGTGTATAAAACTCCAGACTCTAGAGTAAATCTTAGTCTTCCCTGCCACAGGCAACTGTATACCATCTAAAAATAGTGCATATTACCACTCTCAAAGGAACAAAATGCTTTTTGGCTTCGTTTGTGATGCTTGCATTAAAACTTGAAGAAAAAAAAACTTGAAGGAAAGCATAATTGGTTCTTGTTAACTAGTCATTCAATATGCCCCCAACGGTGTCTAGAACAGTGCCCAGCAAGAAAAGGGCTTCAACACAGATTGGCCAACAGACCAAGCTGGACATTGTCTTGTATCTGATAAGGTAGGGATGACAAATATCCAACAATGGTGCCATACTCCTCCACCTGTGTTCATGGCAGACATCAATAATCACTTAGAATGGCTTTTTCCTGATGAACCAAAACAGAATAATAGCAACATCTGGAACAGGGCAGCTGTTCTGCATTCTGCATAGTCACGAACCCAGGATGATGGAACCTCTGTTTGTACTTTGCCTCTCCCCAAACCAGGTCCTCCCACAATCTTAGCTAATCTTAGTGAACTGATCCATTCAAGACCTCCGACTGAAAACCTGGTAGTATCCTTGAAAATCCACCAATGTCTAATCAATCAACCAAACCTATGCATTCTAATGCCCAAAGCCAATTTTGAATTGCATCTATTCAGCTTGCTCCATCATCATGGACCTGGGCCATTTTTGGTCTCAACTACTACAACAGCTTTTAATGCTCCCTTACTTCTCTGTCAACCCCTGAAGCTTTGTTTCCCATATAGCCACAAGAGGGCTGCTATTAAAACTTAAGGCAGATCATGTCGATAGCTCATGGAGGGAACATGTAAACTGCATGATCTAGATCTTCCCTTCCCTTCCAACACCAGCTCTTCTCACTCTCCTCTCCATCACTGCAATGCAATTTCAGCTTCGCTGACATTCTTCCAGTTCTTGGAAAACATCCGGGCCTTGGTTCCATGGAAGGCCTTCATGCATGTTCTGTTATCTACCTGTAAGTCTGCTGCCCGTGACTTTTGTGACTAAGACCTGATTCTCCAGATTACAACCAAACTGCCATCTCCTCAGAGAGGTCTTCCTGTATGACTCAACCACCTTCTTTTCTGTCAACCTGATGCTCTGTTCTCTAACCTTACTCTTTCTCTGAAGACTTGGACTTATTGGGAGTTTCACACACATGGAAGTTGCAATTTGGGGTAAAAAAAAAAAGGAAACATCCATGAAAACAGTACTATAGTAATTTCCTAGCAATTACTATATTTCACAGTGTTATTTTATTTTTTGTTTTTATGCCACTTCTCTAAACTAATGTGGAATAAGTTCTATTGAGAGTGGGGACAATGTTTGTCTTGTCAGTGCTAGAGAAAAACAAGACACACACACACACACACACACACACACACACACAATTTCCCTTCACTCTGGATAGTAAGAAATTCTAAACCATATTCATAGACACCTTTTTGGCATCTACCTTTTCCAGGAAATCCATGTTCATGCAGAATGAATACCCCAAACTTAAGAGTAGACCAGATCTCCATGTTTGAACCATGGGACACTGTCCATGCTCACCATCTGAGCTTGATATTTGCCATCAACTGCCTTATTCAAGATGCCTTGAGGACAGGGATCACACTGGGACTTGCCCATTTTCAAATGTCAGTAGTGACTGCTCCATAACTATGTTTTGAATCTGTGAAAGGACAGAGTCAGGTAGTGACCCAGACATCCAAGTTTTGTTTATTGGGTGGCCTGGGTTTGGTTTAGGCTCCAGGAATCTAATAAGGGGACACCCAGAAAGATGAAATTAAATCCCTAAATGCCTATTCATTCAATAATCCTAAGATAATTTCTAATAAAATTAGAAACAAAGAGCAATTGTGAAGGGTCTTTGTCTGTCTGCTCCCCCTCCTGAGAGAGCCTCCAGGGGTAGCTTTCAGAGCTTTGGATGAGGTTTGGCCCATGTAAGTCCCATTGTTTGTGGTTCCATTGGAAAAGTGAGTCTCTCTTCACCCAGCCTCCATGAAAGTCTTTGAAAATGGCACTCAGTGAGGGCATTCCTTGCAGAGGAACTTTGCCCTTAGGGGAAAGTTCCAGATGACAGGTCATAAATTTAGAAGGCCCTGGTCTCAGAAGGCATCCTGAGTATTTGATTTCAATAAAGTGCAGAAGGAAAGGGTTGTTTTAAAAACGTTCTACCAGACAGTTCAGAAAGGAGAGGTCTGTGCAGGAATATAGGCCATTTTATTTCCTAAAGCATCCACACGTTTTCTGATCACCCAAGTCATATATCTTTTTCTATCAGTAAAGAGGATATTTACCTACCCACTTGACAGATAGGCAAATTGAGTCTGGGGATTGCTGAGCACAGTGTCAGAAGAGTACCTTGTGGCGGGGGGGATGCCCAATATGCCAGGACATGTACTCTAATATCTCTTCATACTTAGAATATGACCTTGACTGGGGCACCTGGGTGGCTCAGTCAGCTAAGTGCCCGATTCTTGGTTTCAGCTCAGATCATGATCTTGAGGTTGTGAGATGGAGCCCTGCATGGGGCTCCACGCTTAGCATGGAGTCTGCTTGTCCCTCTCCTTCTGTTTCTCTCCCCATGCTCTCCTTCTCTCTCTCTCTCTCTCTCTCACATAAATAAATAAAATCTTTAAAAAAAAAAAAAGAATATGATGTTGACTGACATCAAAAATACTCAGTCTGTTAAATGGAGACCTCCTGTCTTAGATAAATTAGATGGATTTCAGGGTAAGAGCAGATTAAGTGAAGGCCACCATAACAGAGGGAAATAGTGAACTCAGGTACTTTGGGTAATTTGCATGAACTCTCCTCTAATTGACAATTGCAATGATCAGTTCTTTATTTAAAGCAGAGAGAACTGATTTGACTTCCTTCTTGGTCCGGGGAAGAGATATAGGGAAGGTACAAATCACCTTACGCGTTAAACTTCCTTCCTCTTTGTACCCTTACTTTATTTTCAGTGTTCAGGATACTGTCTAACACATAGTAAACACTCAAGAAATATTTGTTAAATTGCTCTTAATGAATATGATCCATTTACCACTTCCCTTTGGCCTCAGACATTGTCTAACTTTCTGGGATTCATATCATTCTAAAATAGGTTATTTTTTTAAGCAATACGTCGACCGTCATTTCTGCCATTGAAAGAAAATGTTACTTGGTACCACCCTTGGTCAAAACCCCAAAATATCCCTTGGTCTCTCTGAGGTGCATTGTGCAGAGATTGGACATTACAAGATCCCCCACGCCAGGTCTAAAAGATGAAGGTACAAACAGCTGAGTATACAACCCATGGACCAGATCCCAGTGAAGTCACTACTTTGGGGGCCCAGGACTGTCAACACTGTCCTCACAAGTCCACACTCTTGTGTGGACACCTTGCACCTGCAGCATCTGGCTTATGGCTGAGTTGACTGAAACAGACTGGATTCAAAGCTCGGCTGTGGGACTGAACTTCTCTGAAGCTCAGTTTCTTTGACTATGAAATGGGAGATGAAACTACCTCAGAATGCAAGATGGCAAATTTTGATATGCGCACACATCACCTGGAGATCTTGCTGTGATGCGGGTTCAGACTCAGTGAGTCTGGGACAAGGCCTGAGATCCTGTAATTTCTGCCAGGCTCCCAGGTGATACCCATGCTGTTGTCAGGGGACAACAACACTCAGAGTAGCAATGTCATAAGGCATTCAGTAAGATAACAAGAGAACTTGGGAGGGAGATCATTATTAACATTCATAAGCATTACAAAGAAAATTACTCAGAATTATTATCAGTAGGAGCATTTTGGTGAAAACCCATGAAGTGGCCAGGTTTAAATTAGACTGTTACTGGCCCTTCGTCCCTTTAGGCAAGTTTGACGATTACATGTGAAACCTCCTTCAAGACCCTCCTCATAAGCCCTAATGTAACTACAGAAGTCAAGGGCACAGTGAGAAGATATTTTATTACCCATGTATTTATGTATGGGTTTTTGGGGTTTTAAAACTGGCAATTAAAACCTTGTAAATTTGTATTATCAACAAAATAAATGTAGACGGGTTAGTTACTCATTGCTAATAAATTTAATCATTCATTTATAAAACGAATGTTCGCCCAAGAATCACAGAGCACTCTATAAATATCGCTTCTCTAAGCCACAAACCACCTCAACAAGGAAGGCACACAGCACCCCTGAGGGGTTAAACAAACCCTCCCGGGCCTGGGGGAGGGGAGGGCTGCCTGAATTCCAGCCCCCTTGTCCCCTGCCCTCACTCAGGTTCCGGCTTCTGCCCCACAGCGGCCCACTCTTTGAAGCATGATATCTGTTTGGAAGCATTTCAAATCAGCCTGCCTGGAGGCTCCATCCCCAGATAGCCCCCAGGAACCTGTCTGTGTGAGTCCAAGAAAACCCTATTTCTCTCATTGGTGAGGCTGAAGAGGACTTGCGACCCCCTCCTTCCTCTTTCCTTATCACGCACCCGGGGCAGTTCAGCTACTATGGAGGAAGGAACTCCCAAAACAACTGGCCCAGCTATGGAAATCAAGCGTGGAAGAAATGATAAATAAATACTGTTTTTATCCCCGGTCTCCCAGTCCAATATCCCCGTGTCCAGCCTTCCCTGCCGGGGGTCCTCTTCCCTGAGCTCCCATCAAAGAACTCAGTAAACCCTTTTGTCAGCGAGTTCTGGTGCCCTCGATGGAGCTGGGCTTTGGTGTCTGGCAACACGGGGTGTGAATTCCAGACCCACAGCTGAGCGGGACCACAGATCTCCTGTTCCTTAGGCTGTGAATTGGGATTTTATAGTCTACGTCACCTGGTGGCTTGTGAGGATGTTCAGAAATGATGTGTGGAAAGCATCTGGCTTGGCTCGGCCCCCGGAGGTGGAATTTATCACTGATGGGGCCAGCAGCGTGATTTTGGCCACAGACATAACACCAGGGGCAGAATCTCAGGCCAGATCAGGAATGACTTTCAGGAACCCTAAACAATAAAAAGGATGTGGTGCTCTGTTGACCCCTACACACACACACACACACACACACACACACACACACACACACACCTACATACATGTGCCCATGTACATAGTCACACCCATACCCATCCATCCACATACGTGCACACACACACCAGCCCCTGTGCATCACTCACCCATTGCTGTCCTCTCCCTCATGGTCACAGCCCCCCACCTCCCCACACACACACGTCATACAAAACAAACTCAGTCCCCAAACTTATGTTATGCTAAAATTTCAATACCATTTTCTGATGTCAAAATCCTGAAGAAGCATATAAAAACAGACCTTCTCTCTCTGTGGTCTTGTCTGCTGCTTCTGTGGAGAGGGGGCACTGGCCAGTGGCCCCTCCTTTGCTGCTGCTCGAAGCAGAGTGTAGCCACCTGAGGGGTCCATCCGGCCCTACTAGGTATCATCTTTCACTTTCTCTTCCCTAGATCTCCACCAGACCATCTTCCTGAAACACCTTCCTGCTGCCAGACGTCAGAATGTTGATCCTGAGTCTTGCTCTGCTTGGAGCAGTAACCCAAACCCAAATCTCTGCTCCCACAAAGTCTGATCGCATGAAGCCATAGTGTATGTTCTCGGCCCTGGTCTACTTACCTGCTCCCTCATTCCACCTTTGCCTGCCGACCTGGAGCATTCATGTGCTCTTCAAATTACACAAGGCCTCACAGATGGCGATAAACCTCACTAGAGGTTTATCCTCACTCATTATCTCTTCAGTTACCTACTGACCTCTTCTTAAATGCTGGCCCTACCTGTGTTCTCTCTCTGGATTCAGTCTCTTGAGAGAGCAGGACTCATCCTTCCATAATGAGCTTTATTCCAGTCTTGCATCAAGCCAGGAATTTAATGAGAATGGGAAATATTCTATTTCTCACTGCTGCCCTTAGTAGATCAACATGGAGGAACTGTAGAATTTTTGGGCAGAGAATCAAAAGTAGAAGAACATGTAGAATATTAAGCTTGCTGAGACATGTCCACAGAGAGGAGAGGATCTCGAAGCTATTTAATGTATCCTTCTATTAAAAGGTTCCTGGTTTGCCCTGGGCTTGGAATAAATCATCTCCACTGAAGGCTTGAAGATAGTCATTGCTCAGGCTACCTGCCCTGTGAAGGCTCTTCTGTGAGAAGGCAAGTGTCTGCTCTAAGAAAGGCTATGTGACGTGTCACCGGTCTGAGCTTGGCTTGCTTGTGACCACCCTGTGTCAGGCTTCCAGCCAAGGACAGAGACCAGATGATTACTGGAAATAGACATACTAGTCTTAAACTGTTTTCAGCTTTAATGTTTTATAAAGTACTGCTGGCAGTTGGCAATTCCAGATCCATATTTAATTTCTTCATGGAAGCCATTATCAATACATTTTGCTTAGGAGAATAAAGGTCACTTACCAACACACCTTATGATGTGAACTTCAGTTAAGTTTTTGCATTTCTTTTTTTTTTTTTTTTGCCTTTGACTTCCAATGCAAAAGTTATCCAAAAGCCGTTTATTTCTGTATTTGTAGGTATGGTTAAAAACTGCCATACGTCTTTTTTGTTTAATTCAAAGGATGTTGGTAAATGTTTTCCGTTCCTGCCTTTTCACCTCTGGAGCTTGGCTCACACCATTCCTTTCTTTCTTTCCTGCTTTCTTTTTTAAGATTTTATTTTTATTTATTTGAGAAAGAGAGAGCACAAGCAGGGGGAGGGACAGAGGGAGAAGCAGACTCCCTGCTGAGCAGGGAGCCCAATGTGGGACTCGATCCCAGGACCCTGGGATCATGATCTGAGCTGAAGTCAGACGCTTAACCAACTGAGCCACCCGGGCACCCCTCACAACATTCCTTTCACTGAGAGTATCCTTCCTGCATATGCCCACATCTATTTCATTCTTCAAGACAAATTTGAGCCTTTCAGGCTCAAAGGCCCTGTTCTCAGGTCTTTGCTGATTTCTCCATGGGAAGACTTCCCCACGTGCATGCCCCTTCACCCGAGAAATTGCCAGGGTCGCTTCATTCAGTTTTCAGAAGGCAAGGCATCTTGGCAAGTCAGGCTAAGGTTCTTTTCCATTATTGTTATGAACAGCTTTGTTGCGATGTAATGTGCATACCATAAAATCTGCCTTTTTTAAGCGAACAATTCAGTAGGTTTGGTGCATTCACAGTTGCCCAAACATCATCCTAATCTGATTTTAGAAGCTTTCCATTTCCCCACAAAGAAACCCCAAGGACAGTACACATCAGCAGTCATGCCCGTCTGCCCATCCCAGAACCTTAGGTAACCAGTTACTCTACTTCCAATCTCCATGGATTTGCCTATTCTGGACATTTCCTGTAAGCATCCCTGTACAATACCTGATCTTTTGTAACTGGCTTCTTCTGCTTAGCATAATATTCTCAAGTTCATCCATTTTGTAACATGTACCAGCACTTCCTTTTAATCTATCATATGAATATGCCTCCTTTTTTTACCCATTCATCAGTTGATGGATATTTGGGTTGTTTCCTTTTCTGGCTAGTCTGAAGAACGCTGCTGTGAACATTCACGTCCACGTTTTTGCAAGGACGTGTGTAGATACTTAGGAGTGGAATTTCTGGGTCATATGCTAACTTCACGTTGAACATTTTTGGGAACTGCCAGCCTGTTTTTCAAAATAGCTGCACCCTTTTACATCCCCACCAGCAATGTAAAAAGGGTTTCAATTTCCGCACATCCTTGTCAACACTGGTCATTGTAGTTTTAATTAGCAGGCTTGCATCCTTTGTCTGAAGCTTTATTTCAGAAAAGTTTGAGGAAAATAAGGGTGTCTGGAAAACTTAACTCAAGAATTTTTTTCCATAAAGCTCTCCCTGAACTTCTGACTCCTGAGCAGGCATGGAATGTGGAAAGAAAGAAGCCGCCATGCCTCCGAACAAGGAAGCGCCCTGTGGTTTCCTTCTCAGCACTGAGATTTGCAAATGGTACACCTTTGGTAGATTATTGTCCAACACTTGGTTGCCTCATAGATAAAATGAAGATGGTGTTTTCATTATTCATTAAAATTCAGTGAGACATGTATTTGTAAACATGTCTGCAAGCTTACACAGACTGCAGAAGGCACTCTAGAAAGTTCGTTTTTTGAGTGGTTCTCCCTGAAGTCTTATAGTTTTGTGGCCTTGTCTCTACACCAACAGAAGAAAGGAAAAATCTTGGTTAATTTTTTAAATATTCCATCTGTGTGACAAAAATGGGTGTTCTCTGTTGAGGACAAAGATTTCATATAGACCCACATCAAGCATGTTAAATGTATAAGTCAAATTCAATTGATCTTTTTTTCACTTTTTGATCTCTTTGATTGGTCTCCGAAGAAGTGGTGAACAGTTTCCCAAACCAAGTCTTCATTGATCCATTTCTCCTTGTGTCCTCTCATACTTTTACAGCAGAGATTCCTGTCTAGTCCTCTGGTCCATTCCTGAGCCCTCCAGGGCTTGATGGAGCTTTCCTCACAGGCTGAGAGCAAAATAGTGTGGCTCTCAGGAAGCAGTGAAGGACTGCCGTGAAGGACGCCTCCAAGACACGTGAACCTGAGTTCAAATCTTGTCATCAGTGCTTCCCAGTTTGTGACCTTGGAGAGCTAACTTCACCTCCCAGAGCCTCAGAATTGTGTCTGGAAAATGGGGAGATTAGAGTGGCTTCTACTCTGGAAAGCTGGGCATGAGGTGAGGATAAGGCATGGAGGGCACTTAGCACCAAGCTGGGAACAGGAACCTAGTAAGTTTTTAGTAAAAGCAAAGTTTTGTTGATAGCGATAAACAACAACAGCAGCAAGAGCAGCTTCTAACCTTCCTGGGATGCCTAACATGTTCTGGGCACTAAGCCATGGGCCCCGGCTGCATAGGCTCCTTTCACCCTCACAGCAAACCTAGGATAGCAGGCTGGTCACCATCACCATTTCACAGATGAGGTCACCGGGGTACAAAGGAAGGAGGCAGCTGGCCCAAGGTCACCGGCAAGCCTCCACCATGGGAGTCTGGGCTCATCTTCTGATGATAACGTGGGTCATGGAACTGACAAAAAGACAAACCACAAAAGGAACTATTTGTCCCACATCCCTTCCTGTGGCCTCCCAGAAGTGCCCCACAGCACCAGGCTACTCTCTGGGTGGTTACTGCAGTTCTTCCTTTGTGTCTGGGAAAGAAGAGTGCTCGATGGGATCCAGCTGCCAGCTCATTGCATCCTTACTTGTGTATATCCAGGGCAGCTCCTGGGCCGAGGGCAACAGAGCCCTTATTAGCCTCCTTATTCGGAGCATAGTTGCAAACATCTGAGAAAAAGCTGTGATGGAAAACCGAGCAAACCTTTCGAACGTGCACAATTAAAAGGCACTGTTGGGACGCATGTATGCACAGCATGCTACACCTTCAAAAGTTAACACTCTTGGACACCAACCCCAGTTTCTCAGTTCAAATTCTTTTTTAGAAACAAATATACAAGACACAAATATATTCCCACTGTAAAAGAAAAAAAAAAACCTCAAACAATCAATAAGTATGATGAATAAAATGAGAAACTCGCTTATTATGCCCCACCTCCACCCTGAACCCACATCTCTTTTCAGTGGTAACCACCATGGATGGGTTGGATTGGTCTCCTCCCAAGCTTTTCCCTTTGTATCAGAATACATGTCTATATGCACATAACCATGTTTCATTTTGGAAAAATATTTTTTTCTACACAAATGGTGTTACATTTGTTTGCAAAATAGCTTTGTTTGCTTTATTCCCTTAAGAATAGGTTGGGGAAATCTCTCCAAGTCTGTGCATACACGTAGCGGCATCGTTCTTATTAACTACTGAAGAGTTTCCCGTGGTGTGGCACTACCAAGAATTATTAAACCTTGTCTTCCTTGTTGGATATCTGGGTCATCATGGTGGGCAAACTCTGAGATGGTCCCCAGGCATCTGGTATTTATGCCCCTGTGTAATTATCTTACCTTGACTGTGGGCTGGCCCAGAGATTTGCTTCTAATCAGTAGAATAAAGCAAAGGAGAAGAGATGTCACTTCTGTGATTAGGTTAGAAGAGATTGTAACTTGACTTTTGCTAGTAGACTCTTTCCCTTTTGCTGGCTTATAGAGAGGACTGCATGGCAAGGAACTAAGGGCAGCCTCTGGCCACCAGCCCACAAGTAACAGAATCCTGCCAACAACCATATGAGTTTGGAAGTCTTATTGGAGTCTCAGATAAGTCTACAGTCCTGGCCAATACCTTAACTGCAGCCTGTGAGAGACCCCTGAGCAGAGGGCCAGCGAAACTGTGCCTGGATTCCAGATCCACAGAAACTGAGATACTAAATGTGTGTTGTTTTGAGCCACTAAATTTTATATCCAGCAACAGATAATTGGCACAGTTTTTAATTACCTTCTTTCACAAACAATACTAGAACAAATGTTCATCTGCATATAATTAGTGGAGTATTCTAGGATCAAGTCCTAGACCTGAGGTTGCTCCAAGGGTAAGGATATTTAGCATAGACAAATGCACTAAATTAGCTTCTAAAAAGACTTAGCAAGTTACAGTCATGCAAACGGAATGAAAATCTCTACTTCTCTGCATGCCCTTAACAAAGCATTGATTGTTTAAATAGTAGCAGTCTGAGAAAATCAATACTACATTGCTTTGATTGCGTTTTCCTGATTATTAGTCAGGGTGAGCATCTTTTTTAATAAATTCATTGGCTATTGTATTCCCCTTCATCTGAGACTTACATCTTGATATCCTTTGCCTTAATCCTATTTCAGTTCAACAATTGGAACTATGGATATGAATATTACATCTGGAGACCCACAACCACATCTGCCTCATTGTGGATGCTCATGTTAATCACCCAAAGTGTTATCCAGTGTCTCCATTGTATACTTACTACTTTGTCCCTTGTGACTAACTCATAAGCAATTCATGGGAAGATTCTTTGAGATCATTCAAATATCCTGCTCCTCATCAAAACATCCCTGTAGACTTAGTAGTGTCCTTTGATGATTCTTGAATGAACAAAACTTTATTACAGTGGCTGCCCAAGTAATGATTTCCCAACTCCCAGCACCCCCTCCACATACACAGCCCACATTCAGCCTTCTTTTGTAGATAAGATCTCCCCTCCTCCCCCGTTTATTTATTTGTTAGTAGTAAAGACCCACAGTTTCCTGTTTTTCTCAATGGTTTATAATTCATTACTGTCCCTAATTATTTTAGTGCCCAAATTTTCCCAGATTTGACCAATTGAACCCCTCCAAGTTGGCTATGATTCCCTTGCAATATGCCTGCTTTTTTTTTTTTTTTTAAATAATTTCTTTGCTTTCTGGCACTACAAAATGTTCCAGGCTCATCTTGCACAAACCTGCTCCAGCCCCAGAAGTAGCCATGTCTTGAAGAACCCTTGTTCCTTTGAGTGGGCAAAGGTATTAGAGACCAAGGTCTGGGCACCAAGAACACTTATTAAAGTAGAACCATTTTAAGTGCAGTTTGATGAGTTGTGATGAATGTATTAACTCTTGTAACTACCACCAAAATCAAGATATAGTTTCCTTTACTCCTCAAAGTCCCCTATCTTGTTTGCTTTTACACAAATTCCTCTGTCCCAAATGCCCCATTTTCTGTCCCTCACCGATTCTGCAAAACCCAGATCAAATACTCTTTCCTTCTAAGAATTTTGTTCGGCTTCCCCAGCGAAGGTTCCTGGTCCCTCTAATTTGTTCTCATAGAACAGAGAATACAAGTGCTCCCTCAGCAGCCAGAGGGCTCTAGTGAAGACAGATTCTCTTAGTAGCTCTGTGTCATTGGGAGAGTTAACCAACCTCTCTCTGTCCATTGTTTTCCCAACTATAAAATGGGTCAGCCTGGAACGACTCCCATATCCACCACATGTAATCCTGTCAATTTGACCTTCAAAGTATCTCTCAGATCTTTGCCCTTCTGTACATCTCCACAGCTACCATTCTAGTATCTCTTTCCAATAGTATCTAGATTAGTATCTGATAATAGCAATAGATTAGTATCTAATCTCCCATTATAATGCATTCTGGGCCCATTATAATGCATTCTCTACAATGCAGCCTAAGTCATCTTTAAAAACACCAATGGGCACTGTGCCTCTCCAGGTGCTACACATTCCAATCACTTCTCAATGCTGTGGTGAGGACATCCCTCCCCACATGGCTTGCAAGGGCCTTCTGGGGCTGACCTCCCCTTGCTCATCTCATAGCGCCTTCTCCTGACTTGCTTTCAGTGAGCTCATCAAGTTCTCTGCACACTGTCCTGCTCCCTTCTGCTGGAATACTTTCCCCATCTCACCTGCTTCATTCTCTTTATCCTTCAGATGGTTACATCATCAGAGAAGCCTCCTCCAGACTTCTCCAAGAGGTCAAATCCCACTCCCCATCCCCCCACCACCACCCTGCAATGGGTGTACTCTTCTAGCTCTGTGTCACTTTCTTGGTAGCACTTACCATAGCTGTCCCATCTCATTGATATTTTGTGGTGTTTTTGATGAAAATCTGTCCCCCTGACTAGAATCAAATCTCATAGCCTGGGCCCTGTGTCTCTCCTAGGATTGACACTCAGTGGGTATCCGTTGAAAGAACGAATACCCCATTGGGTTGATGTCAGAGTAAAGGAAATAACACGTGGCATGGCCGAAACCCAGCACCACATATGCAAAAGCACTCAGTGCTGGCGGTGCATTAAGCTGTTGCTGCGTGAGGGAAAGAATTGTATACATAGTTCTATCACTCTCTTACCATTTTCTAGTGTGAGTTCATATTTAGATGCCTGTTCTTCTCTACTATCCCAAAATGCCTTGAAAGTGGGGACTGAGTCACAGTTCTCTTGTGCCTCCAGCCCCAGGTTCAGCATCTGTGCTTAGTAAGGTGTGGTGAGTCTGTGAGAGGTTAAATAGATGAATGAAGTTGTCTAACCTCCAGATGCTTCTATTTTCCCATGTGGAAAGATGAAAATATGAGCACCTAACTCATGGGCTAGTCGTGAGGATTTAGCTGGTTTGATATTTGCAAGGTACTTGGAAAAGTATTTGGCAAATTGTTAAGTTCTCTGCTTGTTAATGGAATATATGCAAATATGCAAGGCACCAGCCAAATGTAAAGAATTTGAGTTATCAGACCCATCACAGAAAAGTTGTGTGGAAGGGAGAGGGGAGTTTGAAGAGGGGTCATTTCTCTCTACACACACAAGACAGTGTATGTCTCTGTTTAAGAAAACCCTAAAGAGCTCACCCCTGACCTCTTTTCTTAAATTCACATCACATTTTCCTCTTACACATTTTTAAAGCCAATTATTAACTGTGGGATAGAACGGATTTTTCCTTAAATTGTTTTCCACTGTTCTATAAAGCCATTGCCACTCACTCCTGTTTATTTAATCAAACCTAAATTGGACTGTGAAATGTTCAATGCAAATCAAAGCAAAGCAAATCTGAAAATGCTCAATTTGGACCTTGTCCTCCCAGTTATTCATGATTATTAGTTTTGACCACATATGTGGATTTTTCTTTTTTACCTTCTCCCAAAAGAACTCTACAGTTCTAAGTACAGCCCCTTCTCGAAACCTCAACATACATGAAAACAAAACTCTATTAATTCTCTGACTTCTAATAAAAATCTGGTAAACTCCATGTCTTACCAACAAACCCAGTGGCTGGTAGTTGAACAAGTTTGTCACATTGGCCATTTAGCACTGTGACAGCCAGTGCACTTATGTCCAAGAGGCTTGCCCTTGACGGTACGGTGCTCTTTAATGAGTCAAGCATAAGACAATGAGACCCCATCAGTGACTATCTGCTTGGAGTGATCCTTCTAGTTCTGAATGAGAAATTCAAAGATGGCAGCTGTCTCTTTAGTGTTCAGTTCATAATCGTGAAGCCATCAACATTTTCCATTTAAGCTTTATTGGTGTGAATTCCTTTTTGGAAATTAAATCATGCTTTCAGTTCCTTACATCCCAGAACATAATCCTTTTCCTTCAGAACTAAATAGGGCAGTATCTTGGGCTTTTTCTGAACGGCTTGTCAAAGCGAAAAATCCTTTTTTTTAGGGCCAGCATTCATCAGTTGTGCTTGTCTTTTACTCTGACTGAAAAAGAAAATGGCCCAGCCTTCCAACTAGCTATTCTCTGGTTGCCTTAATTCATGGGACACCAAGAAGGGAAAAATTGGTAGGTTCAACAGTGTTGGACAAGGATAAACAGAATCATATCACATTAACTGTAATTTAGAGCATTTCAACACATCCCTACTTCTGCCAAAGCCAGCAGGATCAGCCCCCATTGGAAAAAAAAAAAAGAAGAAGAAGAAGAAGAAGAAGAAGAAGAAGAAGAAGAAGAAGAA
>NW_027397077.1:11443303-11451493 GCF_003265705.2 Callorhinus ursinus
AAGAAGAAGAAGAAGAAGAAGAAGAAGAAGAAGAAGAAGAAGAAGAAGAAGAAGAAGAAAAATGGGGTGGGGCTGGAGGTAAAATAGAGAATCTGAATTTCTATTTTCTAAGCTAGATTTTGAGAATTAAAGACCCATTGCACTTTCTTGAATGTTTTACTCATTCATGTTACAAAAATAAATATCACAAAATATTTTCTGGACTCAGCCTAGTCTGTTGCTAAAACCAAAGCCAACATGCTTCCAAACAGACTCACTGAAGCTCATTTCACAAGGACGGACATTGTCAGGTTGGCAGGCGGCCACTGGAAAAGTCACTGAAATCCAATTCAAAATGATGTACTCTGCATGAAAATGCCCATTTATGAGCATTCAAAAGTATGGAGAATTTCTCAGGAAGATGACAGCAATGACAACTTCTAGGATCGACCAGCATTGCCTAGAGATGATTACCTCCAAATACACACACACTTCCAGAGCTTTGCTGGAGAGTCTTCTGAAGGCTGCGACTGTTTGTGTTCAGATGAAATCTCTGTAGATGAAGCTATTTATTACAGGCTGAGTAAACAAATATATGCAACAGGGGTTTGGTGGAATTTGTAGCTAAAATACCCACAGTGGAGTCGACATCATGAATCCCAACCAACTGGCTTAGAAAGCCAGAGCCCATGGCTAAAGCAACCCCTTTTCTAACATGAGTGCTCCCCAATATGCTCAGGAAAAGAACATCTGGAAGTTATGATCTCTCTAGAGAACCCCAGGAAACACTGATACCATTTTTTTTTCCAGCACATGACCTAGGAATAATCTTTCGAGCTAAAACTATGGCTACATTATGGATATGCAATTTAACAACTCAACCCTAAATATTATACTTCTTGAAAAATTGTCTTTCTCTCCAACAAGATTGAAGGGATCTCCATGAAGGCAGGGACTTAATCTCATTCACTTCTGCCTTCCCAGGGCCTGAACAAACATCCTCAGAAATACCATATGGTCAAAAGATATGTACCTACTCCTTTCAGAGTTCTTTCAGAAATTTTATTTGCTACTGTAGAATCGATAAGTGAGATAGGCAGCACCGTAGATTTTAAGAGGAACTTGTGGGAGAGGAGAATGCTCAGCAATTAAGAAAAGCCTGTTTAGCAGTATCATTTCTCTGCATCTTTTCCTCTGCATTGGGAGAAGACAATCAAAACATTTAGGGGTGGTAATTTCTTAGGTATTTCTGAGGTCCACCTCTATTGAACACCAGCTGGTAGAAACAAGATTTGAGAATCATCAGCCTAACCTGTCCTGACATTGCTGAGAACATAGGTTTAGAATGGGATTATTTTATCTATCAGGTCAGATTAGGAAACCTGATCCCCAGCTTGACGGATTCATGTCAGTTAATGACCACAGAATGAAAGCATCACATGAAGTGATTCCATAGAGTTACACAATGTCCTGAAGCCAGAGATGATCAATCCCCACCTCCAAACGGAGTTTGGCATAGCTTTGTGTTTAGAGGGTGGAGGCATAATTCATTCATTTGATAAATAGTCTCTCAGGACCTTTTTATGTGCCAGGTTCTGTCCTGGGCCCTGGGAAGACAGTGGGGATGAGACCAAGTCCCTGCCCTCATGGAAATTATTTCTTTCTTGTAGAAGAGAAAGATCATGTTTTAAAGACTATAATAGAAGGCCAGTTAGCGACAGGAGTTGTGAAGAAAAATAGAGTAAGATGAAGGGAAGGTGCCAGGGATAGGGAAGGCTTCTCTGGGGAGGGAACATTTGAACAAACTCTGGAATTTAGTAAAAGCACGCACTATGTGATAATAGGGGCCACTGACATCTGACAAGATCCCAAAGGGCTTTTTGGTCTGAGGCGGTATCACACAATGACAATCAGATGAGAACCATCCATTGCACAACCATCCTTGAGTGCTTTAAATAATTGGAAACATCTTGTTTCTTCCACCAGGCTGGCAGACATTTAGTGAGGTACACAAAAAAGGGAAGGGCATTAAGGACACATAAGTAAGGAAAATCCTCAAATCTATGCCTGCCTAGTCATAATGAAAAGCGATGGGCAAGTTACTACAGGAGACCCAAGTATATATTTGCGGGAAGTCTCTACCACCCTTAACTCCTAAATATTATTTTTTCGGGTCATTTTTCATACTCAGTGTAAGAAAGAGAGGCAATACGCGTCTCAGCAGGAAGAGCACCAACACTGGGGACAGAGAGGTGACAGGCAAAGCATTGGTCCTGTGACTTTCCGGTCATGCCACCTTCCATCTATTGTCTCCATGAGCCAGTCTGCATGCTTGGAAAATGGGAACAGCCACGCTTGGTTTGTAGGGTTGTGGCAATGTTTACAAAGGCCTAGCCCATCCTGCTAGTAGTGGTGGAGAAATAGTAATGTCCACAAAATTATACAGAAAATCAGAAAGCAAAAATTCTTCCCTTAAAGCCCCAAAAATAGCACCTAAGGAAAAATTTCCTTTACCCTCCCCCAAATTACTATCTTTAAATCCTAATCCATCAGCACTGATGCCCACCACCCCGTCTACTCATTGTTTAGTTATATATCATATGGCTGCTTTTAGGTATATATATTCTATTTGTGTTTCAGAAATGAGTGTCTGTGCACATAGTCCCTGGAAACTGTAGAGTTTCTGGATTGTCAAAGAAAACCAACTCAAACTAACTGGTGACTAATTCCAACCTGAATTAGTTACATTAAAATCCACAGGTTATTTTAAGAAGTTTAACCTTTTACAAACCAACCTCCTAATTAGAACAAGAACAACCTCGTGCTACCTAGAGGAGAATGAACTTAATCAGCACATATAAATGGATGTAAAACAAGTGTTTTTTTTTTTTCAGTTAAACATTCATCCTTGATGTGTCCATCTCTACGTTCACCTGACCAAGAGATATTTACTGAGGTTTTGCTATGTGCCAGGAACTGGTTAACATGGCTGGGTTTCAGCGATAAACCAGACCAAGCAGATGCTGACTGCCTGGAATATTCTACTGCAGAAGACAGATAAACACAATTAAGAAATAAATTCCAAGTAATTTGAGGTATTCACCAGCGTTATGAAGAAATTGTATTCGGGAGAAGTGGAGAACCAGGGAAAGCCCAGTGGAGGTAAGTTGGGTATTAAATAGGGTGGTGTCCTGTGAGCCAAGGCACAGGGACAATGAAAGAATTAGTTTTGTCAAGATCTGTAGGGAGCGCAATCTGGGCAGAGGGAGTAGCAAGGGCCAAGGCTCTGAGGTGAGAATGAACTAGACATTTTCCAAGCACGACAGAGCCGTTGAGGCTGGAGGCCTGGGCAAGGGGAAAGGGTGGGAAATGAGATTCAAGAGGGAGGCAGGGCCATGTCACTGAGGGCCTCATAGGTCATGCTAAGGACCTCATAATTGATTCTCAGAGTGCGGGGAAGCCTTCAAATTTTATATGTTTCTTTATTTTCTAGTAAGGGAGTGATTTGATCAGATTTCCTTTTTGAAAATACCTCTCCTCACTACGGGAGACTCGGAGTCTGCATGCTCTGCTGCAGGAGAGGGCAGGGTCTGGAGATGGAGAAGGCAGAAGAGAAAAAAACAAAAACCAGAGCGACCACCCTCCAAAGAAAGGTCAGGGACTTAGTGCAGAGAAGTAGTAGAGGGTCGTGAGGAGCAGTCTCATTAGGGATTTAAAATCCGTATTTTAAAGCAGAGAGAACAGAACCTCCCAGTAAAGATATGAGGGTATGAGGAAAAGAGAGACATCGGGGACAATGTCTATTGTTGCCAGCCTGAGCACCTGGGTACACTTACTGAGATGGGGAACCAGGGAAAGGAGCGGATCTGAAGAGGAAATCAGGAGTTCCTTTAAGCGCCCATTAGTTTGAAATTCTCCTTACGCATCGAGATAGGAGCACTGAGCTGTCATATGGAGGGGAGACATATATCCATGATTTGTTACTGACAGGTTCAATGTTAAAATTCCAGAAATAAAAACTCAGCAAATGTGGCTTTCTTACTCCTTAACCTTTGGAAAATAACTTCATTTTTTTTTTTCCTCAAGAAGTAGTTTCTTACCAACTTGACTAATTGAATATATCTAGAACTGTTATGCTCCATAACTACTGAATACAGATTCTTTTTTAACTATATACAGAACATTCACCAAAATAGACCATATGCTGGAGCAAAATGCTAATCTCCACAAATTTCAAAGGAGTATGTTTTCTACCTTGGTGAAATTAAACTAGAAATCAACAACGGAAAGATAACTAGAAAAATCTTCAAATGCGGGCGCCTGGGTGGCTCAGTTGGTTAAGCGACTGCCTTCGGCTCAGGTCATGATCCTGGAGTCCCGGGATCGAGTCCCACATTGGGCTCCCTGCTCAGCGGGGAGTCTTCTTCTCCCTCTGACCCTCTTCCCTCTCATGCTGTCTCTCATTCTCTCTCTCTCACATAAATAAATAAAATCTTTAAAAAAATCTTCAAATGCTTAGAAATTAAACAATGCAATTCTGTACAACCTCGGAGTAGAAGAAGCAATTAAAATGAAAATTATAAAACATTTTGAACTGAATAATGAAATATGACATATCAAAAATGTGTGGGATATAGCTCAAGAAGTGTGTAGAAGCAAATTTGTAGCTTTGAATATATATATACTGGAAAAGAACAGTGAAAATAGTCTAAGCTTCCATTCAATAAACATATTAACAATTTAAACCCAAAGAAAGTAAAAGAAAGGAAACAATGCAGGTGAGAGCAGAACACAAAGAAATAGACAAAGATACACGATAATGGAAACTAACAAAGCCAACGTTGTCCTTCGAAAAGATAAACTGACAAATAAACCTTTGCTCAATTAGCAAAACTGATGAAGAAAAGAGAAAGAACACATATCACCAATATCAGGATTTTAAAAGGCCACATTATTGCAGATTATGCAGACATTGAAAGATCACGCCAATAAATTAAACAACTTAGATGAAATGGATAAATCTCTTGTAAAACACAACTTATTAAAACTAACACAAGAAGAAATAAGAAATCTGTTAAAGAAATTAAAACTTTAACAAAAACCCTTCTTACAAAGAGAACTCCAGGCTCAGATGTTTTCATGGGTGAAGGTCTTCCAAACATGTAAGAAGAAATAATAGTGATGTTATGTAAACTCTTTCAGAGTTACAAGAAAGGGAACATTTTTAAACTCATTTTATGAGCTCAGCAAAACCCTGACACCAAGATGTGACAAAGCCATTACAAAAGAAAACTAAAGGCCAATCTCTCGCATAAACAAATAATAATAATAATTCCTTTTAAAAAGCACATTTTTCTTAACATATTCCTTGGCTTCATGTCTTTTCTTTTTTTTGTTCAGTTAGACTAACTTGTAAGTATATTTGAGACACTTTTGATGGCTCTAGGAAACACGTCAGGAGAGGACATTTTTCAAACTGGAGTTTTGCATTAAAAAGTAGGTGTCTATAGTTTGCCTGATATCCCCAAAAGACATATTTGTGTCCCTAGGACAAAATGAATCCTAATTCCTCTTTCTAGATCAAACCCATCTTTTGGTCCCTTTAAAGAAAATAATTCAAATTAAGAGAGTAAAATGACATCAGGTTTGCTCTCCAAAACTCATTTGCATGACAAATGCCTGCTAACCTAAAGGCTGCTGGCAGTGAGCTCCTTCCCTGGTGTGTGCTTGTGATGAGTTGCAGGTGAAAACAAGCGCACAATCACATTCTGGGAAGCACTCACACATGAAAGGCTTTTGTAACCACTTGGCACCAATCATAGTGAGGAAAGCTGTGATTTTTTGCTAGACAACATATAGCAATACACCACCTCATGTTATTTTTGTATAATCAACTAATCGATAAAAAATTATAGCTTAATGTTTTCTTGCCTATAAAAATTTTAAATAACTTCGTATGCTATTTTATTAATCTCAGCACCCCCCTGAAATATGCTCACCTTGATTTGGCCATTTCGGAACACAAACCATTTAGGCTATACTATCAGCAATGTCCCTAAATAATCAAATTGGCAGATTTAGTTTATTGCCTTGACCAGCTGTTTCATATGTGCTTACAAACCAGTCAGCTGTGGTTGCCATAGGACAATGGTCCCCACATCAGCCACATGAGCATCACCTGGGAGCTCATTAAAATGCAAATTCTCTAACTCAGCTCAGACCCATTAAATCAGAAACCAAATCAGAAACACAGCAATTTGGGCTTTAACAAGCTTTTGACACCCCCTCAAGTCTGAGGACCACTAAGAGAACCACTGAGGACCCAAGAATTATCAATTTCTTGAAGTACTCCCTCCCTCCCTCCCTTCCTTCCTTCCAATTCATATACAACACCTTCCCCTAAGACACAGTTTTCAAACAAAAGGAAAAAATTATGGGAAAACAAAGGGGTACGCTAACTTGAAGTCTCTAACTATTGATAGGAGGTCAGTAATTGTGGCATTTGGGTGATGGCATAGGTAAAACTGTGTATAGATTTAGGCATGATCTCTCTAGCATTAATTCCTTTCGTCTCTCACTCAAGAACACTTAACTGAATTGCAAGCTGGTGCAAGGGATAGCGCAGTCCACCATTATGATTTGCATATGGGGAGAACAAGAGGTGGTTAAAAGACGGGGTGGGCTCTGGGGCCTGAAGTTCACCTCCTCCTATTTGTTGCGAGACCTTGGGCAAGTCTCTTAACCTTTCTGCGCCTCCATGCCCTTATCTGTAAAACATAGATAATAATTGTTTGTATCCCATGGGGTTGCGAGGATTAAATGAGAGAATATGTATTATAACATTCTTAGGATAGGACTTGGCCCGAAGCAAGTCCTCAGTAAATGTTAGCAGTTATTATTAGCACTGATACTATTAGATCAAACAAAAGTAATTCTTCCATAAATTTCATTTTGACTGATGTATGTATTTTGACTGAGCTCTTTGGACAGCAGGGGACAGAAACTCAGAGCTAGATTCAGCAAAAAGAGAGACTATACTGGTTTGTGGACATCATGGAAACAGTGGCATGAGTTGGCCCCAAGGATGCCTGCAACCAGGGACTCAGATTCATCCGGGACCCTGTCTGTCTCTCTCCTCTCTGCTTCTCTGAGTATCATCTTCATTCTCAACACTGTCTTCTTTCACAGGGCAAGGAACCCGGTCACCAAGTGCTGCACAGCCTCACCGTTCTGTGACCAGGGAAGATGATCCGGTTAAAGCATTCCAGGGATGACCATGACCCATCCTGGGTCATTGCCCTTCTCAGAACCAAGGACTCCTTCCCATTCCACCCACCAGACTCGGCAGCAGTACCAATCCACCATGTATTTTGCTGAGGATTTATATCCCTTGAAGGTAAGCCATGAGCAGACTTCCTGAGCCATCTGGCTTGAGAGAAGTAACCAACCATTTTATTCCCTCTTCCTGTTGTTGCTGTCATTCTGACCATTTCACAATCTGGTCCTTGATGAGTGTCCCATCTTTCATGGCTTTTGTTGAGTTTGACCCCAGGCTGAAAATGGGACGTGTGTTTATTTTACCTGACAAAGTACCCATGGCTAAGTCTTGGCGCACTCGAGTACTGTACTTTCTCCCCCTCCAGATGGGGCTGTAATTATAATTTAACTGTCTGGGTCCAACCTAAGGTGAGGAAAAGATATATTAAGTTTGCACACATGTTATTCCCCTACCCCCACTGACATCCCTTCAGCTCCCCACATTTTATATGCGACCACCTTTTGGGGGAGGTGTGTGTGTGTGTGTGTGTGTACACACACAATCGTGTTACAATTCTCATTTTGCAAAGTTTATGCAAAAACCAAACACCTGGGTTCAGAGTTTCCTAAAGGAGTCATCTGAAGTAGGCGCTTTATGCCAAAATGTCACAAAGATTTATGTGCTTTCATTTGTGCATTAAATTGAGGACAGGTGGGAGAATGCTCAAGCCTGAGAAAAACTGATAGCTCACTTCTCCCTTAGAAAAGAGATGGCTGCTATGACTACTGCTGGTTTAGATAAAATAGATACAGACCTTGAAAAAAAAAAGAAAGAAGAGAGAAAGAAAGAAGAAAGAAAGAGGAAGGAAGAAAGAAAGGAAGAAAGAAAGGAAGAAAGAAAGAGAGAAAAGAGAAAGAAAGAAAGAAAGAAAGAAAGAAAGAAAGAAAGAAAGA